>NW_006263532.1:226304-230315 GCF_000469605.1 Apis dorsata | reverse complement strand
TTTTTTTTTTTTTTTTTTTTTGTAGAAAGTTTTTTTCCAAAGACAGGATCACTTACTCGGTTGGGCAGGATGTTGGGCTAAATTTACACGGGAGAGTATTCTTTTTACTAGTAGTGACACGATGATCTCGAGCACACGAAACATCTTTGGAGATATTGAACATATTGAGCAGGGAGCTTGCGTTAATTCTTGACTGCTGTAGTGGTGGTAATTGAATACAAGTAGATTAGAATGCAAGATATTTTAAGAAATGAATCATCAAATGAAAATTAATTCTCTGTAAAATAACAATTATGATTATTAAATAATTATTTTTCTTTGTTCTATATCATATTCTCTTACATTTATTCTACAGAAGATATATAAAATATGACTCTCTAAATATACCATTTTATTAAAAGTTTCAATTCGTTCTGAAGCATTATATTTGATTTTAGACATCGTTCTTCCTTATTCATTTTCCATCCTATCTGAAAGACACTCTTCGATTAGTCGAGCGATTGTAAAAAATCGCGCGGAGATATTTTTATCGTTGAATATATGAGGGTCGCGAAGATACACCGAGCTGACACTGTCGTTTCATTTACAGCCCGTCTTCAACGCCGCGGTACAATCAGTCGACGATAACTTTTCGTATAAGCTATTAATCTATCCACGATTGCCAGCTTTCCACGTTTTATTGCCCCGTTTCTTGGGGAAACGGAAATCTATTTTTCTAATACGGTTCAGATAACAGAAGGAACACGTACCGCATCCACTTGTTATCGCTGTTGCTTAAAAGGTAATTTATCGTTACCTCGGTCTCGTCGGCTCTGCTTACGAGAAAACTGGAAATACGAGGTCGCTGTTAAACATTTATACACATTTGCCGTGAAAACGATTCGTTACGTCGATATCCTCTCGCTAATCGATTCTGTTAAAATACCAAACGAGCAGATCCTTATTGATCTTATACCGAATTTCTCTTCCTAAATAATTTTTATATATTCAATATAATTTATTTTTTGTATTTTCTTGAATTAAACTCGGGTCCAGCATTTTTAAATTGTACGTAAAACTTGAAAATTCTCTTTCTTTTTTTTATTGGATATATATCTGTATCTATATTTTTCTTCGTTATATTTTTTTATTACGTTTTATCTTTTCTTCGTGTCTTCTTTATCAGGAAAAATAAATTAAATCTACTCGTAGATAATCCATAAAAAATACTTTCTAAAGAGCTGAAAATAACTTGAAAATTAATCTTACATGAAAATTAAAGTATGCTTGAAAGATTTTAACATTGATATCGAGATTTTATTATTATAATTTTAAGCAATAAAAATTTCTTCTCGTTTTTCTTTATTACCTTCGATTTTTGCCAACATTCTTGACAATTTAGAGCGAGGTTGATTGATCTTGTTTTCATAGTTGCAGTTGACGCGCGTTTACGCGTATGTTTCTTTTGAACATGTTTCAAACTGCGTGCCGACATTTATCGTTCATCACCGGCGAATTTACACGGATGGGACGAAATAAATTCGAGCTGCGTTTTGCGAATCTTCCAGCCATCAACTCCACGAGTAACGAGATTTTCTAGTTAATTCCAGACTGTAAATTCTAAAAATAACGAGGTCACGCATAACATTTTTTTCTTTTCCGTTTAATTTAATTTAAACGAATTCCTGCTTCGCAAATATTTTCAAATTTTATTGAAAAAAAGTATCGATGATTCGATAATATAAATATAATAAATTGAATAACGTATTCTTCTTGTGATCCTGATTTGTCTGTCTAACATAATATTGGAATCATTTTTAAGAAACAAGGATCCTTGTATTCAGAAACAATTGAGAAACGGTGTTTGTTTGAATGAAATTTCTACGAAGCCAATAAAAGCACGTTAAAAGCGTTTAAACACTGGCTAAGTTAATTTACCTCGTTTCTTCACGAAACTCTTGTTTTCGCGAAGAATGCAATTACACAATTTCACCTTTATACAGCGGGAAAACGGGTACACAGTGTCAATAGCAACGAGTGTAACAGAGGCCTTTGATGTCTTACCGATGCAAAGTTTTAAAGGTCGAAGTGAGCGGATACCAACCGACCGCAATACAGTGGTTGAAACAAACGCGCGGCAGCTTTACCTGTCTGCTTTGTGCTTCGTGAATGCGTGCCACGCTTGGCATTAGTTGGCTACTCGTTATAACTAATGCAGAAATACTCTTCTAACCGGATACCAATTACATATGTACGTGTAAGTAATAATGTTACTTGGCGATCGTTCGGCATCCTCTCCTACACTTATGCGAATCTCTGTGAATAACCTTGGAACAGGATTTATTAATTAAAGAAGATGAAAATCGCTGCAATAATTACCCGTTAAATTAAAAATTCCATTGTACGTGCTTAGACCGTTAAATTGCTTTTGTTCAAGTGGCGAGACGAATTACGAATATCTTCATTTCTTCTTCTTCTTCTTCTTCTTCTTCTTCTTCTTCTTCTTCTTCTTCTTTTTCTGAACGAAATTATAAAATATCAAAGATAATAATTAATCCATCTGGAGTTTAAAAAATTCCAAGGATTAAAATTTATTTCGATTGTTCGAACAAAAATTCGGTCTCAATTCTTATTCCAATATAAGATATATACCTCCATTAACCCTGCAACCCTGCAATAAAATTAAAAGAAATATTACTTGTATACAAAAAAATTACATCCACTCATTCGTTTTCTCGTTATATAAAAATAAATCAACGGCGAAACCAAACTTTCATCAAGGAAAGGAGTTTGCAAGAGATGGAATTCAACGACAAAGATGTTGTAGCTAACGTAAATCCCCATACATCGGGCGTGGAGTTTCATTTCATTCGGTGCTCCCGCGTAATACGAGTCCCCGAGTCTGATCCTCGGTCTGAGATCATGGTGTTATTTGCCCGATACAGGAAAAGGGAGATAAATTTGATGATTTCATTAGTCCACGTTCCGTAACTTGATCATTGGCCGTTGTTGGCGCTGGTGGCGTCCCTGGTGGCTGGTGGCCGGAAGTGGAAGGCCTCCGCTTCTTATCTCGCCCGCATTAATCACGTCCCCGCAGCCTATCAACCGGTTGGAATTCTTTTCCACGCTGGGAGATACCTGTCGGCACGTCAGCCCGTGGAGGGATATAAACGCACGTATCCTTGATACCGGCTAGGCATTTCCGTGTAATTGAATGGATTAAGAACGCCCCGTAATCTACCTGCCTCGAGGTTGGAATTGGATACGTGGAAGGTATGCAGAGAACCTATTCGCTGGAATCTCGTGCGAGGCTTGGCACGAGTGTAAATACATAATGTTGTTCATTGATATTTTAATTTAGCATTTTGTTGCCGATGAAAGGAATAGACGTAAGAAACGAGCGATGAATATTTGATGGGAAAAAAGACAAGTGTATATCGAATGTAAAAATAACAGAGGTATGTTCACTCGAATAGAGTTTATTATCATTTCTGTGCTTTGCAACTTTGAACGTAACTTCTCACGTCTTTCGATTCCATACGTTCGAACAATGTGAATTCCTGTTTGACTTACGACGTATTGTTAAGATTTAACGTCCCTTCTAATCTTTAGATATTATTCCTCCTATGTTTCAACAATATGGAAATTCTTTGGAAATTTACCAACATTCGTATCCAATCCCCTTTTCTTTTTCATAATTTCCATTTATATTTATTAATTCAAAATATCTTTTATAACTTTATTTCAATTTACCAAAATGTAGTTAATCAGTAGAGAAAAATAATTATTACAAAAGGAGGAAGAATAACAATATATATATATATATATATACCACTATTTCTATTTCAATTCATTCGTCTCCACTCGATTTCAGATTATAAATTCACTCGTTACACTTCCTTGCACTTCGAAATCAATCGACCTTTCCGTTCCCCGCCACGACATTCGATTAATTAGGTGCAAAGTTGCGGATTCGATGCTGCCTACGTAAATAAGCGCAAAGCCGCTTGTGTCGCGTTCGTTAGTAGAGGT
>NW_006263532.1:225822-226209 GCF_000469605.1 Apis dorsata | reverse complement strand
GAGGAGGAGGAGGAGGAGGAGGAGGAGGAGGAGGAGGAGGAGAGGCCTCGGTATCGATTCGCCGAAACGAAGCAACTTCTGCCGAGAGTTGGGAATTATTATCTGCTTGCCACGCGTTACACAGTGGCTCCGCTCGTTAACCGATGTTTACATCGAAGCGAGTTCGAGAGAGCGAAGTCGAGAGAGCGTTACGTCGGGGTTATTAAAGCGTTTTCGACGGTGTGGAGGAGGAGGTTGGGGATGAAGGGGTAGGGGGAATTAACGTGCGACACGTACGATTTTGAATACATTACCGTGCAAAACATCGACGTTGGCCGACTGCTGAAATATTCGCGCAGCCATTCAGGCGCTTCAATTATGCCAGACACGTTTCAGTCTTTAGGAGAG
>NW_006263532.1:220645-225718 GCF_000469605.1 Apis dorsata | reverse complement strand
CTCTCTCTCTCTCTCTCTCTCTCTCTCTTTCCTCTTTCGTGGAGGAAGTGCATGAATAGAGTACGGCATTGAAATTACGACCGGTAATTTCTAACTCAAATAGTTGAAGGATTTAACCATGGTTAGCGACCATGGTGTTTGCCGGGTAATGGAATTTCCTAATGATAATTAAATATCGGTCAGGATCTTTTCATCTCGATCTGAAGATTATCCAATTGACGCTCCTTATGCGTGGGCGATTCATCACGATTCATCACGATTGTATGCATATTTGTTTGGCATTTTTCTGATATTTTCACGACTCGCAATCGGTAAGAAAAAGCAACGTTCTTCTCGATGCGATAGTTCTTCGAGGCGAAGAAAATATTTCCTAGAATATTATTACATTTTTAGACTTCCACACTTTGACATTTGATCTTTTGTATTGATTCACATCTATTCCCCAAAATGAAATCGAATCTTAAGATCGAAAGTTAACATGCTTGATTCGACCAATAATCAAATATTTTTCTCCACTCTCCTGCACTCTCACCTCCAAACAGATCGTACGCGATAATACCAGGTTTGAAATCACCTCTCTTAAAAGTTTTGCGAAGCTCGGACAAGCGCTTAATTAAGCGAATAACATATATCATGTTAACGCCTAACGCTCAACCCAACTTGCCCCCCTCCAACATCTCGTTTCGCGTGGAGGAACCGAGCCAACAAGGCCCCCTTGTAACGCACACCTATACACGTTCAGAGACGTGTATAGAGATAGAGCCTGAGCTGCTTTTCACCGGCTTTCTCATATGTGAGCCACAGAACCAGAGGCTCTTCCTCCTTCCTTCAAAGATGCCTCTCTCCCAACCATTCTCCATTCTCCTCTCTACCGACATCGCACACCTTAACGTGTACTTACATCGCTGCACATTTGCCGGCTAACTAATAGACGGCCTCCCCCCTTCCCTTTCTGCCTCCTCCTTTGCTCCTTCATTCGTGCACCACCTCCTACACACGAACGGCTACCGAACGCGCATCCCGTAACGAAGATATCCTGGAATTACATAGCTCGGCTTGTGTACCGCGCCCTCGGGCGGTCCGCGACCGAGATATCGCACAGAAGGGATCGAACGAGAGCTCCATGTGTCCGTGATGGTATGGCGATTGTCGTGGAATTCTTCTTTGGAATTTGGAAATTTGTTATCTTGAAGAAGAAGAAAGAAATTTAAGAAGAAGTTGAAGAAATGAAAGAGAATTTTGAAACGTTTTCCTTTTCTTTTTTTTTTTTTTTTGTTAGATTCGACGTCTAATTTGAATTCGAGACGTTAGAGAAGGTATTTCTTAAGTTTTCAACAAGTTTCGAACCTGTTCGATCAAGGCTCCATTAGTCACGCGGCTAATTACACGGCGCGTTTTCCGGTCCCTCGTTCAAGATTATCGAACCAGAAGCGAGACGTGTCCTAACTAACTCGACGTTGAACCCCTTCGAGACCACGGGGTCACCCGGTATATAACATACGAGTATAGAACACTTATGCTTTAATTAAAAAGGAGAGAAGGATGGGATTCAATTAGCGTCACGCTTCGCATCGTCTTAAGGAGCTTGCTCGCCTGGACTACGAGAATGAAAATTCAACGGAGGATAATGGAGAAAGAGCTCTGCGCTACAAATCGCATGGAAAATAATTCTAGTTCCCGCGTTAATCACCAATATTTACGAGGATAAATGGAAAAAAGGAAATAACATCCAAACAAACGGATATTTCATCCTTATCCAAATAACAAACGTTTGAAGTGAATTCGAAAATCCTACGTGTTTCAGTTTACAGCCACGATTAATCCCTTCCTTCCCCTCGGCTCGTTAAGGAAATTCAGCTTAACTGTTATATGCAAATGCGGTGGATGTTAATTGTTTCATTAAGCGCGTACTTGACCCGAATGTCCGAACCGAGGGAGTCCAAAACTCGTCTTCGAAGAGTTGTTTCCTTAAACACGAGAGATCCTCGATTAAGTCGCGGGACCCGTGTTCCACGATTCAATTCGGATCGAAATCGAAAAAGAAGAGGGTGGGGGAGGAGGTTGGTTTGGAAGAGGTCACGATTCGAAACCGTGATGAAAATTATCCAAGAATGAAAGAAGCGGAAGCTGGAGAAGAACGGAACGAGTAATTGGTAAAAGAGATCATCAAGAGGATTTTCTTCCCTGTTTAAAGGGAAATCCAATAACCCTTTTAGGTAGGGAAGATGCATTTTTAATGGATCGCGAGCGGCGAATTGCGCAAATGGTTTCCAAGGGTGGAGAGAAGATTAGTCTGATAGCGTGGAGCTATTCCATGGGACCGGAAACAAGGAGTAAATAAACGCGGCATTAGCCGTTAGTCCCGGCTATAACGGTATTTGTCTAATTAAACGGTCACTTTAAGAAGAGCTTCCATTCACCGAGCTGCTTCATTTCCTTCTTCGTTATGAGAGATTTCCATTTTCTTTTTTCTCTTTTCCTTTTTTCTTTTTTTCTTTTTTCTCTTTTTCTTGCGAAGACTTACGAGGATATCAACCGGAGGATAATAATTTCTTTCGAGGAGCTCTCCTCCTCGATTCTTCTTAAAAGACCAACTTTCCATTCGTTTAATTAATCAAAGCACGCAAATTTCAATAGTGAGAAATATAAACTTCTCGAAAAGTGGGATGATGAAATGAAACGAGAAGCACTTTTAATGCTCCCCTATCCTTGTTCCGTTCTAATGACCCATCTCGAACCGAAAGAAGAATCGTTAGCTTAGAGATGTCCACGGTTTAATTAAGAGGATGTACATCCTTAATGCACGAGATTAAACGTTAAGTTTATCTCTCGGCTTCGAAGAGATTTCTATCTATTTTCTCTCTAACTCGGTTACATGTGAGATTACGGATTGATATAATCGCGTGCTTAACGAAAACACTCTTGCGATGCGAATCGAGACCGGATGATGATGAGACGAACGAATGACCAGCCTTGGAGAACGTCGGCCGCATTGATTAAGAAATATGCGCGCCGCAATGTCGACGATCCTCGTCCAATTCCTCGGCTGGAATTTGTTTAATTCATTACATTTAAACGTTTTCTTAATCTTGTCTTTTCTTTTCTTTTTAAAATCGTATATACGTTTAAACGTTTTAAACGTTTGATCCCAATTGAAAAATGTATCGATTCAATATTCTTATAATTAGAATTAAACATGATTTAATTTTAACCGACATACGTCAATATTGGATCTGTTCTGCGGGATAAGTGGGAAAGGCACGTAACCCAGTTCCAAGAGCCTCGATCGACCGTAATATAGTTCACAAAGCATAATTTCATCGTTGGGCCAACAAACTATCCGTTTGATGGATAACCACGTGCTGAGGTTGACCGGGGACGACGATCCGTGTGCAAATTATTCGATTAATTAAGGACTTATCTGTAAAGTCCACTCGCTCGCCTGGAAACGCCCTGTGTCAAGAACACGAGCGGTTTGCTTCCGAGCATGATCGAAACGTACCAACCTTTCCTCTTTGTCCGTTCGCAAAGAAGGAATATCGAATTGCTTCTTGCGATGATGCACAAACCCTGTTGGTATCGAGTTTTGGGGATCTATAAGTTGTTGCTTTCGCGTCACGTGATTCAAGATTCCCTATTATCGGATCCTCAACCCGAAAGTTCGTTTCTCGGCATCGATTACCGCTGTCCAAGAATATCGCTGTTCGAAATATCCTGAAATTCGATTCTTGTCAAATTTTATATACATGTATATATGTATATAAAACATTACCATATGATAACATTGCCTTATCGTGATATATTTTTTTTAAAAAACATCGTTTTTTTTCAACAATGTTTTAAAAAAATATATAACCGAACAGACAGATTTCACGGTCGAATGAAATTAGTTACACGGTTACTACCTTCACGATAAACCAACCGCCTCCGCTGATTTATTTTCACCGTCATCGCGCACGCAGATTTTTACGAGGTCGGATGGGAAAAATATTTTTCTCTTTACTCTCCTCGCTTTTTTATTCCGACCATAAAAATCTTTGCATCCTCCTCGTAATGCCTTATCGAAAATAAACGAATATATCCCCATTATCTTAGCTGTATCCATACTTATAACGACGTCATTCGGATTAAAGGATCTCTTTTTAGCCCGACAAAGGATCTATATGGAACGTGATCGAAATAACAAATAATGCTGCTACATGCGCCGATTGATAACACGGTTGATGGTTCGATTGTATCGCGGAATATTCTGTAAAAAAAAAAGAGAAAAATTAAAAGAAAAAGAAATAAATACCTTTGTAAACGACGCATCCCTCGAATTTTTTTTACTCGTAATCATCGTTAAAATAAGATGGTATCTCGATCTATGTTCAAATAAGTCCCGCTTGACCTTCCGATTTTGCGGCTCCGCTAAGCCATCAATGAATGGAAGTTAATCACAGAGCCGCGAGCGATTCGTCGTATTTCGGCGGGGAATGGGGTTGTTAGCGATGGGATCGAGTTCACATACGCGCTTACATTACTTAAATTTAAATAAAGTCCAATTCGAGATATTCGTATCATGGAATGATCTTTTAGGAGAGAAGAACAAGTTTTCGAATCGAATTATAAAAATTAAGAGAATTATGTTAAATTATACAGATGTTATATTAAATGAAGGATATTAATTAAATAATTTTTCTTACTATTTCTAGAATTTCAGCAAGATTCGTAGTATAATTTTTTAAAACTACATTGCAAAAGTTTCTCCTTTTTTCGTGAAAATATTCGTAAAATTATTGGATTCAATTGCATTAATTACGGTTTGTCTGTCAACGTTGGAATTTTACTTGCGATGTACTTGATCCCATCGCTAACTGGGGGTGGATTATAACGGGGGATGAAACTGGCGCGAGCGCATCCCTCCGAGCAGTTCCTCCGAGAGGCGATGTGGATTTATTTTAAAGGGTCGCTTTTATAAATGACGAGTGTTGTTGCTCGCGGCGGAAAGCCGGGCAGAGGGAAGGGTGGTGTCGGCCGAGGGTCGAAAAACAGCTTTCCCCCTCCAAAACCCTTCTCTCCTCGATCCCACAG
>NW_006263532.1:217375-220268 GCF_000469605.1 Apis dorsata | reverse complement strand
TATATATATATATATACATATACATCCACGATACACCGATTAAAGGTCTCGAAAAAACAACAGGGATGAAAGTGTTTCAGATGTTTTGTTTATTGGATCGGAAGAAAGGGGTTGATTAGGGTTGCGCAGGCGATTTAGGGATGAGTGAAATTTCGAATTGGCTCGAGTTGAACGAATAATCGGCCGTACAGGTCAATCAGGAGGAAATAGGGGCAAACAACGTTTGTTTGTCTTCGTTAATTTCCATGCCTGGTGAATTTTAAAAATTGCGCAAGGAATTCTAACTTACGAGGCACGATAAATTGCCCTCCTATCCCTCCCACTCTCTCTCTCTCTCCCCTTCCTTGTGAGCATGAAAAAAAAAAAAAGGAAAAAAATAAGGACGAAATTATCGCGGCGGAATCGATGAAAACGAGAGCAAATTTGCAGACTATATCGTCAAACTTGTCACGTAGTGTCGTAATTATGGGCGTGACCCGTGCCTCGATCCGATCGAACCAATCTTTGGGATGATTGATTTAATAGGTGGAGATATGGGCAGAGGCGGTGGAAGGTGTAGTAACCTAATGCGGAATACTAATGTCCGTTGATAACAGCGATTAAGAAGGGCCATCGAAAGGTCGTTCGAAAATTTAACTATGTTTCGATATAAAAGAGGAGAACCAAATTCTCCGGAGAGGTTGGAAATTCTCGAAGAGATTTCTTACATAAAACTTTAATATTCCCTTCATTGAAATTTCACGTCGTTTCACGTTAGAATGACGCAGGTATCTTGAATAAGGTATTTGAAGAATAAGCATAATTCGAGTCCATTTTCTTACGTTTCTGCTAAACGGTCTTTTCGAGAGAGGAAAGAAGAGAAAGAGAGCATTTGCTTAACTCATTTTGTAAGGCGATTTCGAGCCGAGCAGTCCGTTCTGCAAAGAGTTGAGCAAACGTTGCGCTCTGAAGCAAGATGAAACGGAACTTGTGGTTCCGCGCAAAAAACACGGCCGTTCCTTTTTATTTCTCGAATCTGCCGCTGATTCATTCTATATTCGAGAAGAACTTGGCACGATTTAACGAATGTGTTGTCAGCTCCTCGTTCACGATTGCCGTCCTATTCGTTCGTGTTGGTGCGTAATTGTGTGTCAAGTACAAGTCAACTTGTGGAAACTAAGGTGACGTAAGTTTGCTTGAAAAATACGAGGAAGGAAAAGTTGTGAAAAGCATACGGTACTTCTTCTCTTCCGTGATAAATATTGGATCATTTTTAAAAAAGTTTTCGCGATTTTAGAATTGTTCGCCTCGAACGAGAATAATTTTATTTCGAAATGTAATTTTTCTGCTTTAAAACGTATTATTAACTGTATTATAAATTATCGTTGGATTTTACTTCGAATCGTCTCTCTCGATCCCTTCAAACGATTTTTAAAGATCATCTTGATTCGATTCTTGATTAATTTTCAATTAACTTCTTATTTTTACGTTAAAAACGATCCTAAAAACTTCGAACGATCAATATCATTTTCGATCATTCTTGATCTGAAAAAAAAAAATTAAATAAAGGAATTAAAAGAGTTTGCCATTTACTTGAAAGATTAGTTACTGCAACAATATTGTTCTACGCGACAATGTTACTTGTAAATCCCTCAATTTCAAGCGGAGCAGATCTAATTCGAAGTTAATCTTTGCGAAAGCTGTGCTATTATAAGACGTTCAAGGGTGGGCGGTTTAACGCAAACACAAACTACGATCCCGGGCTATCCCTTCAATGTCTTTACAACAAACAGAATAATCCAGTGTGGATAGGCAGCTGTTCCTGTTTTTTTTAAAGATTCTCCCGGAATCTACAATAAAATACGACCGCCACGTGGCAAAAGAAATTCGATTCTGCGCGCGGGAACAGCTTTCCTCTTTGAGCCGACGCCTGTGAAAAGATTTATGAAGGCTGGGCGTAAAAAAAAAAAACAAGTAAGACGACTCTTACTTTCCTTCTTTCCATCTTCTCCACCTTGACATCTCCCAACAAACTTATCGTTTCTTCTCAGGCGAAACTCTCGTTTTCGATCCTGAAATTCGTGAATGATTAAGAATAGAATGAAATGATATAATATAACTGATAACACGATGCCCACCTTTCACGAGTTGCTTTTTCTTTAATCGTTCCACGCTCTCAAAGAATCTGAAAAAGAGATACGTATTAAAATCTTCGTTTAGGGAAGCAATGATTTTAAATAATTTTAAAAATCCTCTGGAAGAATTATATCGTTCTACCCTCTCCGTCCAATCTTACCAGAGAGACATATCCCAATAATCCTCTGGATGTTTCCGACAATCCACCAACTATCCATGTCCCGGAATCATCGGAATTTTACCGTAAGGATATTTTCTTTGTTCACCAATTACGATCGACGTAATTCCATCCGGATTAATCCGAATTATTTTGATCGAGCGCTTCCGCCTACGATCTTCTCGAGCGTTTAGTTATCCAAGCTCGAGAGATTGTCGAATAATTACTGGCCTATAACTCGGTTTGACGAACAACCGACGTAGCATTTACATTCCACACTGTTTAGACAGTGGTGGCTCGCCCATATAATTTCATCCGGGCACCTGAGAAGCCGGCCTCTCCTCAGACGCGGTACACGGATTTCTCGGGATTGATATATGTGTACGGGTGTCGAACCCTTTCATTTCGAATCGACCCGGCCTATTAAGATTTGCGCAACAAAGTGAAGAAATTAAACGAGTCCCCTTAAACGGGTACAATTATGCAATTAGACGGAATACTATATTTCGCCGGTGACTAATCATAACTATAAGAATAACTGCTCGACCACGAAATGATCTCGAAACTCTTNNNACCTTTGTCGCTCCAAGATTACGGGGTTCCTAGGCTTTTTCTCTTTCT
>NW_006263532.1:213881-217364 GCF_000469605.1 Apis dorsata | reverse complement strand
TTTTTTTTTTTTTTTTCGCCAATATTTTTAATGCTACACGCGATTCGAATATTAGAAAATTAAACGAACCTTGCTCTCGCGGTTATTATTATTATACTCTGAGAACTGAACTCTGGACTCTAAGATTTTTCGAAGAGCGAACAAATTATTATTTTTAACGGAATTCCAAGAGAATACTGGTCGGGATACCATAATAGTTTATGTTGGTATAACGAGAAGGATAGAGAAGAGTGGAGAAAGGATAGAAGAACCGAGGAGGATCGTTCCTTTTTTATTAACTCTTCGATTTAAAGAATGTCCAAACTTGTCAACGAATAATGGAATTAAGCAGAGGGTTGCCAACGCAGAATAAACGCTTCTTTGTTGCGGTTCATTCCGAGCGAAAAAACAAGGATCTTGCGCTGTCGAACAGCCATTTACAAGTGCTACATCGATTCGAGGTAAGAATAAGAAGAAGAGAGAAGCCTCGGTTTCCCTTGGTCGAGCCCTTCCGGTCGCTTCGCTAGCGAGCAACAACAAATCTATTAAAAGTTCGTCGAGCAGAACGACTCTGCCGCCATTGTTCGCGCCACCAGGAAGGTATCCATCTTCCAGCATATCCCTCGGCGCGGCAGAAGCGTGGTGGCGCGTATATCCGAAAACGTGGAGGCCACAAAAGAGCAAACTGATGCCACGGACGATCACTTAAGTGTCACTAAAAGCGGTCGAGATCGTTTCGAGAATGGGACCTCCGTGCCGGTGTGGGGGACCTCCTCTCGTTTGCAGGTATACACTTGGAGAAAAACGTCATTCGAGCCGTGCCCCATTGTTAATTTCCCTATCCACAATGGGGACAGCTGAACGAAAGGACCAAAACATTGAGACATATCCCGTTGTTGCCTCTGTCACCGTCGACCCACCCCCTTGGCCCAACATTATTACGAAAATATTTGAAACTACTCCTCCGCTTACCTGTGAAAGATATATCCCGTATTGTGTCCCGAATCGCGAAACCAAACAACGTTTGCCAACTGAGAATCGATGAGAGGTGGAGAAGGAATGGAAAGGGAAACGAGATCGAGGAATCGACGATCTCTCTCTCTCTCTGTCTCTCTCTCTCTCTCTGTTGGAGATTTCGTGTAATTTCGACTCACGCGGCGTTCGGGTATCCCGTGGCAGAGAATTATTTGGAACACCTGCACGAATCGTCGTCGATGGATCGATTCGAGATGAGCGTATTGATGCGCGCCAGTTCCGCTATTATTTTTCATAAGATTGGATCTTGTTTTTATTATCGTAAATAATGTGCCCTATTCTTTGATGCCGTGAAAACGTGTTACAAGAAATATAATACCTGTATACCTAAAATTTATTTTCCACCGGTGATTTCATCGGTGAAATTAAGGGGGAGTTTAATTCATCATTTCCGATGATTTTTAATTTTTGAATTCTTAAAAATTCTTGACTGGCTGTGATAGAATCGTGGAACCCGCTCCATCATTTTTTCTCTGAATACGATATATATATATCCATATGTACTACATCGATTAATCTGAATTTATCGGCAGACTGCCTTCAAAAATTTCATTCCGGCCAGTATCGATAACCACCAGTCAATAATTGTTGGACGGGACTGTTCGTTTGTTCCATCGGTGACGGTAATTGTATTTACGATTGATTGCAAATGAGAGGATTAAAAATAAAACTTTAACTAGAATTTATGGAAATTGAATCGAAATTACGAATCGTAATCGCCCAACCCGTTTCCCTCCATCGAATTTCCCTTTTATTTTTTTTCCTTTTTTTTTTTTTTTTTTTTTTTTTTTTTTTCCCCGGTTTTTGAAACCTTTTCCCGCCGCCCCGCTTTTTTTTTCCCTTTTTTTTTTTTTTTTTTTTTTTTTTTTTTTTTTTTTTTTTTTTTTATTTCGTTCGCCCGGTTATCGAAAACATTTCCGCCGCGCCGGACTTTTTTTTCCTCGTTCGAATCACGTTTTTGTAAATAAATAAATCGGGAGCCGCGTTAATGCAGTTGCGGGATCACGTCGAACGTTTCATTGGTTTCGTTCGAGGCGCGACATTGCGTGAAATTTCATTCCGTACACGGATTTGTTCAAGTGTAAGCATGAAAAAAAAAAAAAAATTCTTTTTTTTTTTCCTTTCATTAATTATTCATCAATCTCGAGATCATAATTATTCACACAGTTCTGTGTATAAATCATTTTTCCCATATGATAACGAACGATGATTCGATCTTTTTTTTTTACTTTCACCAGGGTTATTAACTTTTACATTTATTTATTATTTATCATTCATCGTATTATAATCATTACAACAACCGTAGTGAAAATTAATTCGTGTGAAACGATAGGACGAAAGAATAATTATGGTTTCATAAATTTATTTTTATCGATAAAAAAAAATACTTTTTACTTTATCCATTAATTTTTATACTGGCTACAGCTATAATTATTACGACAATCATTATCGTGACGATAAAACGTATCAATTTCTGTTATCTATAAAATGAATATATAACGATGACGAAGAAATTCATATTATCATGATTAATATACGTATACCGAGCATAAAGTTTCTGCACAACCTATTTCCCTTAATTAGAAATGTATCTCGCGTAACGTATTCGAGGTTTGTCCTCGGGCATAAAGACGTAAGTTTCGGTAGTCGCGTAACAACGACGTGTCCGCAGGACTTCCACGAGAGTTTAAGATGGTGGAGCGAGAGAGAGAAAGAGAGAGAAGGAGGAGGAGGAGGAAATTTACAGAAGGGACGTTTCACCGCTGGAGATTTCGTATAATTTTGGCTCACGTTTCCTGAAAAATGTTTGGCACACCTGCGGCGTTACGTGATCACCCGCGGTGACACAATCCTGATCCGGCACCGGGAAAACCGGTGAGGTAGGCGTCGAGAAACGACAATTCTCGAGACGATAATTGACACGCGCACAACTTTCACACGTAATACAATTTCAATTTTCGATCCCTCGAAACACTTCCACGTATCATTTCCTCCTTTTAAAAAATTTATCCTCCTTAACACAAAAGAAAGAAAGAAGAGAAATGCACTATTTCTTATTTCAGCCCTCGATAAATCAACCGATCCTCCTATTAGCCACAAATTTACGTACTCAACATTCGAAGCTTTCTCGGACCGAGTTAACAGTCCATTTAACTAATGAAATTTCAGATTATACCTAAATAAACTCTTCCGGCCCATTCCTCGATGTCGATGTCGATTCGATAAATTTAGTCTCGAACGAAAATCGTGGCCGAGTCACGACGAATGAGGAGGAGAGGGCGAGGCGTGAACGCACACGGTCGCCTCCCCCTGTCACAATTTGCATCGACTGCGCGGGGCGGCCGATAAACTAGCCTGCAATTTCATGCATACGTCATCAGGAAACTGGGTGGAAGAAGCGAGAATAGGTAAACGTCACGTTCGACGGTTACGTTCGACGTCGTGAAACGACGATCGTCGCCAAATTCG
>NW_006263532.1:198571-213599 GCF_000469605.1 Apis dorsata | reverse complement strand
CTCCCTCCCCTCCCCTCCCCCCAAATCCACGCCGTGAATTTCCACGCCGCGAAGACGGGACCGAGTTATGCGGGTGGCAGGAATTATGCGTCGAAACCGTGCACCTCCTCCTCCTCCTCCTCCTCCTTCTCCTCCGTCCAAATCTCCGCGTCCAAGTTGCGAAGAGTTTTGGAAATTGTCGCCGGTGCGGATCGATAGGAAATTGCAACAAGATTTGCGACGGCCGAGTACAACCGCGGTGGCTCCAATTCGAATAAACGTATCTATGATACAGGCAGGGAGAGGGAGAGGGACATGGTGAGGCGGGGAATAGCCGAGGCTGTGTGTATGTGTGTGTGTGTGTGTATATCGGGTCCGTTTACCGTTAATATATTTGATTTTCGGGTAATGTAAATCAAGCTTAACTATGGGGATAATTGGGAACGCGTATGGTGAAACGGTAACACCTTTCCAATTGAACTAATTGGGAATTCTATTTGTTGGCGGGCCATATTGTTCGAGGACAAAGGTTGTCCTGTTATGGTTACCGTTAATGACGTTTGCATTTGCCATTTGTCCGCGATGATGTCGATGAATGGCACGATACTCCTAATTGATAATCATATTTCGATCGGTGTTGTATTTGCGCTCTTGCGGGAAAAGAAATCGGATCCGGGTTCGTAAAGAATCCGGCTTGTTGTGATGTAAGTTGAAAGCTTCGTGAAATTCACGTTGATTGATATCAATCGAATAAACATTAAATTTCTCCGCTTCGAATGTTTTTATTATCTCTGAATTGTTTCCTGATTCTCAAAAATCAAAAAACTCGCTGTTTCAATAAAAAAATCATTGTCTTCTCGCGAAAGAGATAAACTCGTGGTGGATTTTTTGAACAAGCAGTTTGTACAAACCAGACCGAACATTAGGAACCAAGTTAGAATCCATGCGGTTGACGTCTCGCGTATACGGAATTTCGTGCAGAAAACAAGTGCAAACAGCCTGCATGCAACGTCCTTCGCGAGATAGCTGAAATTTTCCACCCCCTCTCTTTTAGTTTTAGCCGCGTTGGACCTATTTCTAAGCCGCGTTATGCCGCGCTTCCGCACTCGGTGTAACGAGTTTCAACGCACTATATTCGAGATCGGTAAATAATTAAGGGACACTGCCGGTTACTGCCACCGGATCCACCCCATCCCATCCACGATATAATAATTAATTCAAACACTAAACGTTGTAAACTAGTTTCCATTTTATCGGCAACCGGTTTATCAATTTTTCACTCAGCCGGGAGTACAAGTTGAAAGCGGGACGTATCAATTTTTCCAAGAAATCGTTCCGCGCTCTTAGCAACAATCCCTCATCTTCGCTTCGATCTCTCCCTCTCCCTTGTCCACTTTTATTTAATATTTTTTTTCTTCTTCTTCTTCTTCTTCCTCTTCTCCTCTTGGTCGGCGCAAGCTGCACAACGGCCCCCGTTGAAATTTCATTGTGCCGCGGAAATCGATGTGAAAAGGTGGAAAATGAAAAACGACGTCGGCGAAGGAGGGAGATCGTCTTGGCGCTCTCGCAGCTTCGAGCCACCTTAAAAGCCGTTAAATACCTCGCTGGAATCGCCTTTATGGCTGCCAATGATTCAGTATTTACGCACAATGGAGGAGGAATTGGCTTCCACGGACCCCACCCGTGGCCAGGCCGCTGTAGGAGGTCTGAAAAACTTTTTACCCGCGAGGAGAGAAACGTCCTCTCCGAATCCCTCCACCGTGACACGTGAAACCCATTTTCCGCGCGTGACTCTTCCGTAACCGAGCGATGGAACGTGCGTTTTCCCTTGTTTCTCCCCCTTTTCCGTTTCCTTTTCACCACCGACCTTGACTAAGTCGAGAAACCGGCCATATGTTCCCTTCGTTCGTCCAAAAAAAATCTATCGCATCGATAAGTTTTAATCCCTTTTCCTCGAAACTCATCCATGATAGTTTCGATTTCGACCGAGTTTTCGATCCCTCTCTCTCCCCCAATTTATTCCTCCAATAAATTAATTGAGTTAATTGAACGATCGATTTTATTAAGAGCATTTTATTAAGAGCATCCTTCTTAAACATTGATTCCAAAGTGAAAACCTGTGATGCAGGTATAGGATGCATCATAAATGAAAAGGAGCATTAATGCACGAGTTATACACCCGGAATAGAGCGTATTACTAATTACAGAGATCTCCGCTCGAGGCTTTAATAAGCCACTTAAAAGTGGTACTAACGAATGAAGTTGAGCTTCGTCGATGGAAATTGCCACGGTTAATTTTAAATCATCCACGGCCACGCTTCCTCTCCGTTCAATTTCCTCCTTTCTTAATTCTAATCGTTTTTAATTACATCCGCGGTGAAAAATTCAATCTTCCCTTTCGTCACGCGTTTATATTTACAATAGGTGAGGGGAGGGGGAGGATTCGTGTAACGGATCGTGAAACGGGGAACAATGGCCGGCGTGCAATTTAACACCGGTTATTATCGCGTCACGCGTCACCAAGGACGCAGAATTTCGCCGAGTTTTCCTGAAATTACCCACTCGACGCGGTGTGTTTCGAACTGGCATTTCAATTCTAGGTCCTCGAGAGGTCTGGGCTACGCCGTTGGACTCGAGTGACCTTATTCCCTAACAAGTTTGTTGAAATGTCGCCGCTTTTGTCATGGCTTGGCTTAAAGTCCTCCCCTCTCTTTGTTCGAGCAAGCTGATTCAAGCTATCGTGGAAAGGGTGAAAAAAAGAGAGAGAAAGAGAGAGAGGAAGGAGTCTTCTCGATCTTGTTGGCGTAATTTTTAACGAGGTTACATTTTTGATGATGTACATCCGACCGTTTATATCAGCCGCTCATTTTACTCAAACCGCTTTTCGAGTTTATGGGGATATTGTTGGGGATAATATTGGGTCCGGACGTAGAAATGCTTGCTCGAGAAATAGAACACGGTTTACGAATGAATTAAATTGTAAGGCAAAGGAATTGTTAATGTAAATCTTGCCCTATCGCGACTACGAAATCTTAAGTGTAATCAGCTTAACGAATAAACAGCTGAAATTCTTTTATACGTGAATATAAGCTCAACATAGACGACGAATTAAATCTTGACTCGTGTGTCTGCTCTTCCTAAGATATTATTTTATTCGCATGTTAAACCAACTAATAGATAACCAGATATTCTTCACGCGTAATAAACATATTAGAAAATTATTTTAATTCGCAGATACAAATGAAATATTATACGAAGAATACCTCTAAAATTCACACCATTAATTTTACCCTCCATTATTATTTCCACCATGTAATCCTACGAATCATTTTCAAAATAGAAAATTAATACGATATTAATCCGATTGATTCGTACAGGCTTCGCAAAATTCACGAATAGAACGTTTATCCGGATATTTATGGACGTATCCTGCGATCTCTAAACGCGAGACAGTCAAATGAGACACCCGAAACGGGTCTCGGAACGGGCCACGGCGGATAGCGGGCTTTTAGGCTGACCTTATCCCCTCCCCTCAAAGGGTTTATTGAAATGTCATCGGTTGAACTATGGTCCGCGGAAGGAGGCCTACGATGGTCCTCGATGACAAGGGAGGTGATAAAATATTGATTGCACGGTCCTTTTCCTTTTCCTTTTTTTTTTTTTTTTCCGTCCACGGGGGCGCAGGTACGGAGGCGAGAGGGTGAGGGGAGGGGAGAGATCGTTGGTCACGATGAGAACGACGAGCAGTAGTAGCTCGATATTGACAAAGCCTAGCGTTCTTTATGAGCGACACGGGCATTACTCTTCCCAGCGTGAGTTATGAACCGGCATATGTTATCAGGGACCGTATTTCGCACCTGTTCACGCATTTTTCTTCGTAACGTGTAACTCGAAAATCGTTACACGCAAGCCGAGACAATCCGCGGGATAACGAGATCGTTGCGTCGTTGTTTAACGATTGGACAGGTAATGAGAATTATGTTATTAGGGATGAAGCCCCGGTTCTCGTCCCGATTGCTTTATCGATTATGCAATTAACTCGCGTTATTTTCATCGTAATCGATGGAGGTTTCGATCTACGGTGAAAATGTTTCGATGATACATGCTTTTTCGAGAGGAAAAAAAGTGTAACGGAAATAACGCGTTCAATAAATGCTCGTGAAATGGTTCTGATTCGAAATATGCGCACGATGGATCTCGATTTTTGTTCTCGTGGTTGTAATTGTGCGAGAGTGAATGATGCGAATACGTTTGAACTTAATTAATTAATATGTGATAAATACACGCGACGTATAAATACTTTTTAAAGTCATTGTTTGTGGAACGTGACATCATTATTCCATGATAAAAAGTATTATACTTTAAAAAGTATTATTATAAACGTTTGGAAAAAATTGAAAGGAATGTATTTGGTGTTTCTGTTTTCTTTTTTTTTTTTTTTAAAGTAACTTTTTAGATATTATATAGGAATCAGTTTTTCCATTCTGTAAACGAGTATGTTACACGTGAATGAAACTATGAATAATATTTTTGCACGCGATATTTAATTAAATATACACACAATTTTTAAAATCACTTACGCTACGAATCATTTTAACTGTGTACTTCTTGTAATATTTATATTTTACATAAAACAAAATACTTTCACGAATAACATTACGTTTACTATGCTGTGTAAAAAAAAAAAAAAGACGTCAAGTTTTTGCGCAATCATTTACTTTCTCTGTTATCGTTATCTGTTATCGTGGAACTCTATTGCATTTATATTTAAAAAGAAAAAAAAACACTACTATTTTAATTCGTTTTAAACAAATACTTTCGAAATTTAAATCAAAATGAATATATTTCTTTCCACTACGACAACTTAAACGTTAAAAATACTTACGAATCTTTTATCCAAATCCTTCTCCCTCCATTTACTTCAAATTTCCATTATTTCTACAACAAATTTTCGAACAATATCCTCGTTACGTTGAACGTTTCTTCCAAAATTGAAAAAATTCACGAATAAACACGAGAAATAAACAAAAAAAAATGAAACGAAATCATCGCACGCACTATTAAATTTAAATTACCACTTGAAAAACGAATCACCGCAAAGAAGACAACGAAATTCGAACGCAATTTCACTAAAACTCCTCCTTCCACGCTTGTATTCCGTAGCGCGTAATAGAAATCTTTCGACTAAACTTTCGTATAAACGGGAACGTTCTTGCTCCGTCGAAATGAAAACACGACAAAGTTTATTATCGTTCGCGATAATAACACGAACGAATTGTCGCCAACGTTTGTTTATTATTTCCTCGGTTAATCCTCGAAAGTCGAAACGGGCCTGCGCGACGAATCGTACGTTTCACCTTTCGTAGTCGATTTACAGCCGGTGGACCGTTTAACACGTTTATACGGCGCTCCGCGTTATAATTAACGCACGAGGATGCAAACTCGTACTTACGGACGATTAATTAAACCGCACACAAGGGCGCCAGCTCTTGGGACTCGTAACCGGTAACGGCCGCATTGTAATGAAATTGTGTTTCCGATGATAAAGATACCAGCAGTTGCTTAACCCGCTGTTCCACTCCTTTCATAGATTATCGGCCAGCCTGTATTGTCGTGGTGGCGTGGGGCGCGTGGCGAATACCGAATATCTGGAATCTGTTATCGAGCTGGTGGAACGGGATCGATAATAAAGAGTGTCGTTCGTGCGCGAGGAACGAGGTGATTGGTGAAAAGTGAGCATTGTGCAGCGAGTTAGTAATGGCGATCCTTTGATCTTTCAATTTTCATATTGGTATTTCGTTTGTGTTGTTGATTATCTTGCAATATTTCGTGATAAATGAAGTGGAATAGGAAGGATATTTATGTATCTCGATATTTGAGGATCGTTATTCGATAGAATTTTACTATAATTAATTTTTGTAACGCGTTACAATTATTTTGGAGGAGAAATCTCGATTAGATGTAACATGAGTATGAAAGCTGCAATAATTTTGAAGTGGAGAAGAAAATGGGTTGTGGATATTCCATGGAACAATGTTGATTAATTCAATTCATTCTAAAAATATGTCATTTATTTAATCGATGATTATGACAAATATGAATAGACGATAGTCACGAGTGTCTACCATGGAGATCCTCGACTTCCGTTTTAAATCCTCAATTTCACCGGAATTATTTCTATGAATAAGAAACGTTTAAATATGAATACTTTTCCTCGATTAATTATGGAAACGTGTCGTGAGACGTCGTCTTACGTTTAATAGCGATGCGAATTAATATCGCGTCCTTTCGTGCTCGCTGCAACCCGAAGAAAATTGAAAAAGAATCTCGTTACACATCGTCCTCTTCATTTTTCTCTCCCTCTCTCTCTCCCTCTCTCCCTCTCTTTCTCTCTCACTTTCTGTCTTTGCGGAACCATCGTAAGATTTCTATTAAACTGTAATCGTTGTTTCTGAGTGGAAAAAAAGAGGAGGGAGAATTAGTTGGCGCCCATTGCTCGCGCTTAAAAACGTAATTTCATCTTATCGATCCCGAGGCAATTACCGTTACTGTTGTGTTTTTCTCGTCAAACGCGTATAATTTCTGCAACTCGAAGAAAGATCCATCCATTCCTCTGTTTTTTCAATTATATCTATACACGATGGCGCGCGAAAGTATTTGAATAGGATTCTTATTTTTTCTTTTTTTTTTATTTCTAACGAGATTTTGCAAGTATGCAGAGAAAAGATTTATTCGAGAGAGAGAGAGAAAGATATTTAATAAACTCGGAAAAAATCTCTCAATTCAAAGCCCACCAATGATGATCGGTGAAACGCGATTTGCATTCTCGAACGTGTGAATTCTTCGAAAAAACAAAATTCTACTAGAAGGTGGATTTATTTCCTTACAGGTCAAACGGCTTTATCTTTTCTGTTTTAATAAACAAGATGCTAAGGGACCAGACCACCCTGTATACATGGCAAAAAATCCATGCTTTCGTTCGTATACCTGGGTGGAGGATGGATGGTACGGGCTCGTTCGAGTTAATTCATGCCCTCTAGGACAGGGCCAGATGGCAAAGATAGAATGCTTTGTGGGATTCCGATTTTTTCCACCAACACCGCTTGGTATAAGATTAATAGAAATTTCGACGAGAAGAACGTCGTTGAATCGTTCACGGCCTCTTTGTTGGCCTCACGGAACCGCGGATTCGGGAGATGTCTCTTAAAACCTGGCACGTACATACATTATGCATTAGGACAGCGTGTCCTGGTTTCGTGGTTTCGTGCTTGAAAATAATTAGAAGGGAAACGAAACGAAGGAAGGCTTCACATACACGTACACATGGAATTACTATTTACTCTTACACGAATTTTCTTACACGTGTATTTATTTCGATATTATTTCTCTTCGAAATCTATCGTGTTGCGTTTAAATTTTTCATATTCCTCGTGTCTTTCGATAATCGGCCGATAAGTCGATCGTCTTATCAAACATACACAGGGCGATAATTTTTTAACACCGTTCCGTATCGCGACCCAGACGGAATAATCGAGTTTCCATCAGAGATCTCGCTGCTGCCTCGGTTATCGTGGAAATCCCCCGGCCAGGATTCGTCGTTTCCCCCTTCTCGTACCCCGCCTCGTGTCAAAGGAGTGACGATCGTGGAAAGCTTTGTCAGAAATACCTCGACCCTCCACTTACCACTCCTACTACCTACGTCTCACCTATTCACCACCACGCGCGCAATCGAGCCTCGCACACCACCCTTATACACTTACACGTACACGAGCGCACGAGCGCGCGTGTTTAGGTTCGCATAGGTGTATATAGGCGAAATATCCGCGTTCGGTTGGAGATGGTGGTAATATTTGCGCGGTCCTGACAGCAAGACAATGAGCCTCGATCCGACACGCGATATACAACACCCTCCGGTTCTCTATCATCCACGATCCTTGAAACCCCCACTTCTTGTTATGGTACACCCGTCCAGACGCATCCAGACCCTCGCGGAGAAAAACAGAAGGGGGTGAAAGAACAAAAACAGAGAGAGAGAGAGAGAGAGAGAGGCGGAGGATTGATGCCTGACGGTAATCCTGAATTGTAAATTAATCCATCGACCTTTCGAGATTAATTTATACTTGGGGGATTTACACGCGCCTCCTCCATCTAAGTCGATCGATACGCATTTCTCTATTTATTTTAGTTTAATCTTAGCACATCCCCGATTCCCATTTTCCATTCTCGAATATTTGCGCGATGACTGATGAGGCGGCGAGGGGCCCCGAGGTAATAAGTTTCGAAGGTGTTGAGGATCGAGGACGAATTTCGTTTTCCCACGGTGCCTTTTATTTGTTTACCCAGGTATTCGCGCGTGGAACGGCGTTTAACGAGGATATATCACGCAGTAGTACGTGATTTCGTCGGTGTGTAAACGGGACAGATTTTTGGTTTTCCCCGTCGAAGGTCGTAAATTACTCGTTTAAGGGGATGATACGTAATTCACGTGACGTTAATTGTACCATCACCCTCTAGTAGACTTTAGTATTATTGATCGATTGGACGAACAACCAGGCTACTTGTATTGGATTACCGTGCTCTCTTTCGCGAGTGATATATATTTAAAAAACTTTAGTCTACGAATCTATGCTCTCTCTCTACATTATATCTTATTAAAAAAAATTGAAAAATTATCTCCTATCTCCTTTGAATCAATAATCATCTTATGAATTATCTTTTCCTCAATCGTTCGACAATCGAGAATCGTAGAATCTCTAATAAAATAAAAACAAAAAAAGACACGAGATTAATCCGTTTCCCTTCCAACAACGTTTCTCTTCGCCAAGTTTCCCCACGGAGCACGAAGCGATTCGAAAGATTAGCACTGGGACGAAGCAAGGAGGGATCCGATTGGACGGGTCAACCGAGGAAAATGCACGACACGGCGGGCGAGACTTAACCGGCGGGGATAAGTAGCTGTCGCTTCCGTTGCGTCAGTGTCTTCCGTTTGCCAGATCCGTGGGGGGAGGGGACGTATCCGGGACAATCTGCCGCGCAAAGGCCCGGCAAACCCGCAGCTTTCACGGCTTCCCGACAAATTGCGAAAAGAATGATGTATTGAGCCTGTAAACGGCGCGACGTCGAACCAAGGACCTCCCACGACAACGTCCACACCCCGGAAAACCAGGTCTTCTTACGTCTCGTCTGGAGACGAGGCCGGAACGTCTGCCCGCAGCAACCGCCCATTACGCCCATTGTATTCCCTGGGAGGAAACAGTCGGTCCGGGACGCGTAGTTACCCTCCCCCCTCACCGCTATTTCTACTTCCCTCCAACGTTCCCGACGATCTTCTTCCATCGGGGGTCACAATTACATTTTCACGTTCCAGGACTCCGGGGTTTGGGAGGAGTGGCCTCTCGCGCGGTATGTAAGTAGACGAGCGAAACGAGAGATGGACGGGGAGATAGATACAGAGTTTTGGAGAGATTTCTTCGGTGATTGGGAACAACCTGCGGTTTATCTCTTTAACGATCTTTTGTAGTGGACGGACGGTGGAAGTGGAGGGGCGAGTTGGAAATTTGCCGCGTATCTGGCCAGATTGTATCGATCTTGAATGCTAATAAGGAAATAATTCGAGCCTTGGAAACGGGTGGGTGTGAAGCAATTTGCACTCGGATTCGGCTAACGCCTCCCTTCCACCAATTATCTTGCTTTTTTTTTTCACTGCTCCTTTCCCTTCTCTTCCTTTTACGATTATTCTTTTTTGGTAAGATTAAAATCAAGAATTAACGCGAGAATCTATAAAAGCGTCATATATCAATAGTTTCGTCACGGAGAAATTGGAACGAAGTTTCATTCGCGAGAATGGAAAAACAAATATTTCTTCTTAAAAATATTACTTCATCGAGAAATCCTAGATTGTTCTCTTCGTCCTCTGGTTGATTAAAGAATGAAAAAAAAAAATGTTCCCTTTCAAAGTCTTTTCTATACACGCGAGACCCTAATTGCTGGGAGGGGGGCACGTATAAATCAGGATTTTACGGTGGTCAGGATGGTGGTCACAACGGATGACATCAAGGTGTTACCAGTTGACAAAATCTCTCGAGACAGTGGGATGGTGGGAACGAGGAATTCCGATTCTATGAGCTGTGATCACCAGAGGACACGTTGGAAGAAACCCGCCTTTCTCGTCACGCTCGCTCTTCCGCCATAATTCGGTTCGGCCGACAGCTCGGAATGTTTATACCTTGTGGATACTTTACCTGGCCGGAGAGATGGTTTAAACCCGTGATATACAACGAGTGGTCGACTAATCCCTTCCACCCTTCTGCGGGCCCATCTCTTCGGAAATAGTGAATAGCTCCTCTTTGAAATATATATATATATATATGTATATATCCGGCAATAATGTACAGGCCGGTATCGTTATGACCATTATCGTTTTAAATACACTCAACTGGAAGTAAAAATATATATCTATTAGGTATATTATATTCAAATGAAATCTGGTTTGAATTTCCAATTGGTTGATTACCAATGATTCAAAGTTTATTGGCCTGTTCATTATTGCAGGCAATTGAATATGTTAAACCGTGTTAAAGAATTTTAAAAATATTAATTTTTCTTAACGAATATTTATTATTATTAGATAAGTTAATTATTTTATCTTTCCTTAAGAATTCGTGCTTAAGATTTTCTTCCCTTTAATTTAAAGTTTTTAATAACGGTATTTTTTTTTTATTTTTGATCCCTAAAGAGAAATTATCCTATAATAATCAACCTCTGCATTACAGGTATCATTGCTGAATATAAAAAATATACATATAATTCTAAACCCATTAACAACAGTGTACGTACATTTTCACGAAATTTATTTTCGACGCGTGTTTCTCAAAAAGAAAAAAAAGAAAAAGAAAAAAGTAAACTCGCTGTATTCGTTCAATATCCAGCAAGAAAATCGTATTCAAATTCCTGAATACACTTAAAGCAGAGAAAATGTCTAAACCCATTACAACAACCCGCGCGTATTTCCATAAATTTCACTTTTGACGGGCGTTTCTTAAAAGGAACGAAGTTTCCATAAATTGCGCGGGGCGATAAATTAGATCATCATTAGCCCGTAATTTACAGAGGAGGAAACGCGTATTTCGTACGTATACCAATACGAAAACACATTTCATAATCTCGTTTGCGTTTTCTTGTTTTCAGAGAGGGGAAACGCCAACCGCTTGACGCTCGGTCGCGGCATTATTCAGAAACGTGTGTTTCCGCGTGTTTCTACGTGCTCTCGTTAATCCTGTGATTAATGCTACTTTTGCAACGCGCCCGGCGAAAGAGAAGCCGCGCTGTAACAACGGAGTGGGCCAAGTTATCCGGGCAAAAGCGAGGCCAACAAACACCGCTGCTTTGTGGCAATTACTTTTAAATATACTCTTGACGAGATGGCCGCTCACTCCACCGCGTGTATAACCTCCACCTTCGTTGGTTAAAAGTGTACCAAGGATAGGAGGAGGGTGGTTCTCTTCACCGCTGAGAAACGTTGGCGCGTTGGAGGACAACCAATTGTGTGCGTGTGTGTACGTGAGAGAGAGAGAGAGAGAGAGAGAGAGAGAGAGAGAGAGAGAGAGAGAGAGAGAGAGAGAGCCTTTCTGGAAATTAAACTCATTGAGAATCTAATTTCGAGTAATCAACCCTTCGCTGGCTTTCCACCTATACTTTCCAAGGACTTGTTTCCTTTCACCGCTTCGTGTATATTCTTCGTTCTACAACTCGGACCTGCGGGTCGGAAACGAATGCACGTGTAATTAACCTAACGACGCAAATGATATAAAGGAATCGTGGTATATTCCGGAGGCGTTGTTGTTCCTTTTTACCATAAGACCGGGAATAGTTTTCCGTTCCTTTTCCGTAATTTGAACCGCGCGGTACCACCGTGGCGACCGATAAGTAATCATCGTTCCGGGGAATATAATCGAATATCGTCGATGAAAGAATAATTCAGATGAATTTGCCCTTTTGTACGTGCACGCACCCACGTTATTGATCGAAAAGTAATTAAAATGTAATAGTACAAACAGAACGGATGGAAACCGGCCGGATATAAATCAAATATTGATTCGTTAAATACGCCGATTTTCGAGGAGAGAGGGGGCTCACCCTTAGGATCACCCGCGATAACGATTCCTTTGTTCGATGACGACGCTCTTCCATGTTAATCGCGATTAACGCTCCGTGATTAAACCCTGTCCCTCTCTCGATCCTTTCCTTTCCAATTAGCCATTGGGAGGAAGACGAACGGTTAACGATGGCCGTCCATGTTTTATAAAGCCATTATCGAGGGGGTTAAGCGAATGCGTGAGCGCAGATATTCGTGCGTTATTCATCGATGCGCGCGTCGTGATTCCTTGGGACATCCTTGCGCCGTTCTCCGTCCACGGTTACACGGCTAATAAATAAGACGTACGCGATCGGCCATTTGCTTTGCTACAACATCATGGCGGCGTGCACAGCGCGATTTCAATATTACCCGTCCCGAACAGGTATTTGTATCGGGCGGAGATACACGCGACACGGCCGATCCGTAATAATTTATAACGGAGAATTAATTTTATAGAAAGGGAAACGGGCGTGTGTGTGTGTGTATATATGCGGCGCCCACCTCATTTACATAACATGAATAATTATTAATAGTTCCTCGTTTGGCCTCTCTCTCTCTCTTTCTCTCTCTCTCTGTCTCTCTCTTCGTGAATCGATACAGTGTAGGTTTCCTTTTCACGTGTCTAACGCTTAACGCTCATCGTGGAATGATTATCGGAAGAGAAAGAGTGAAATTAGAAATTGATTTAGTATTTTGTATTTGTATTCTAGTTTTCTCTGATGAATGGAATACTTGTTATTTTTCTTATTTTTAATTATCTTCTTCTGACTTTTCACTCTGATTTACCCGTTAATTTATATTTCTACTGTTTCAGAATCATTGGTTCTTTTGCAAGCGTTTCGTGGTTGCATCGTATTTCGAACAACTTCGGTTTGAGAAAGAATTGTCGTATAAACGCGGACGTTTCGGGGAGGAATAATTGCATATCGATATACGACGTATAAAACGACGGCAATAACGCCTAATTGAATAACGAGAGAGAGGATACGCTCGCCAGGATATTGTTGTATGGGATGTGGGTGAAGTTGAGCGTGCATTATAGAAAGGTCAAACTGGGAAACGGTTGGAAATGATTCGCAGACAACGATAATATCGTTTAACGGTTCATCGAATATCGTAATCAACAATTGAACAAGATAATCACGTAACGATATTTAATTACCTGTGCATTATCGTGGCGCAAGCCCTTACAAAACGAAACGTGACAACCGGGGCGGCCTCTGCTCTTTCACCCGCCCCCTTTCCGCCCGATTTGTTTTGAATATTTTAAATCCACGGGCGGGATAGCCGATGATTATGCGGTTAAATAATAATAACGCGTGTCTTTTGTACACGTGTCATCTATGTTTTACAATCTCCAAATTGATCATCGCCAATTCAAAACATGACATTTCATATTTCCACGTTTACCATTTCGGCTTCACAGTAACCAATGATTAATCCTTTTCTTCGAAACGTAATGGCATCATCAACGATCGACTAATTTCGATGAATCGACTCTTTCAGAGATAAAAGAAAAAAGAAAAAAAGAGAAACCTTTTTGAGAAATAATCAGGCTCCTAGAAACCTGAAAAAACGCCGAAAACGGTTTCCACTCTATTCAATATTCCCTTCCGCTGTTTAATTCCTTGGTAAATTAAACCATCGACCTCGATTTGAAAATTTCTTAATTCACCGCCAAAAGCTATTACTTCCCGGCCAACTTGAACGGCCAATCTCCGCTGGGTATTAATCTAACCCTCCCCCCACCTTCCCACCTCGTATAAAAGTCGAAAGGATTGAAAGAAGAGCGAATCCCCGCTAAATCTAACGGAATAAAACTAGTCGGATCGCGGAAAGGAGGATACAAATTTCTCGGAAGGCCTGCCCTTTCTCGTATCCGACGCTACGAGCCTTCCGTGGCCCTGTCGGATGAGATCGGAAAAGAGGAGAACGGGGGAGAAGAATGGCCGTACGAGTCGCATCCCCCCCTTCAAATTCCCCGATGTTAAATCCCGACACGTGCAGTAAATCATGGACGCGTTACAGAATCGTTTCGACTGCGAAACGTCTCGGCGGAATGACGCGCGTGGAAAGAGAGAAAAAGATAGAGAGAGAGAAAAAGAGAGATCGAAACGAGGACGAGAAGGATGCGGACGGTTGAAGAGGCGAGGAGGGATGTTCGAGGAGAGAAGACTTGGTTCTCTGAAGGCAAGAAGAAGAGTTTCGAGGCGTACAATAATAATTTGTACGCCGGTCATATTTCACGTAAGGCGGCCGTGAATTATGGCAGTCGCGGTCGACGCAAATGATTTAGGTTTAATAACGACGGTCTGTCCGCCGGCCCGGGTCAGCCATTGTCGGTGAAACGACGGGGGCCTCTTCTTCTCCTCTGCGATGTCTCCTCCGACTCGAGGTCGTCGAGAGTCGGTTCGAGAGTTGGCTCGTTTGCATACGATCCGATCTGGATCTGGACGCAAGGGGAATACATTTTTCTGTGTATTTAATTATGCAGAAATTCGATTCATCCTTAATGATCCCCCCCTTTGACTCGAGCTCATTTTTTATCGCTCTGCGAATGAACGATTCTCGTCGGTGTAAAAGTAAAATTGGTTTTCGAACAAACTAAATTAAATTTTCGATTCAAGTTTATTTCAGTTCGAGCATCCGGTACAAGTTATCCAACTTGTGATCGAAGATCGTCGGTGAAACAAGAGGGAGATGACTCGCGAGATTCACGGATTTGTTTACATACCGATCGGGGCGAAACGAAGAGGGAGGAGGGGGAAGAAAGAAGAAACAAAAAAGATTGCCGCGAAATTCGGCGATAAAATCGCGGCGGAACGTATCGCGTGTCCATCCGGATATATAAAACGAAAAACTGTCGCGTGAGTGTTTGCGAAGCGTGAAGTTGGTCGTGTTTCCCAGTGACTA
>NW_006263532.1:190495-198409 GCF_000469605.1 Apis dorsata | reverse complement strand
AAAAAAAAAAAAAAAAAAAAAAAAAAACTAAACCGCGTCCGCACGAAATTTCACAGAATAAAATGCTTTGTGCGCAGCTTCGAATCGATGATTTCTGCTTTCGAACAAATGTCCCCGTGGAATATCGAATCGAATCGAATCGCCTCGTGTATACGTGGGTGGTGGCCCTTTGGAATCGCGAGGGAACGTTTTTTCCGATGCTCGAGCCACGATGGACACATGTGACGATCATAGGAGAAGCTTGTAAGGCCTTAAGAAAGGGAGAAAATCGTAGGATTTAGGATAGGAGAAAGGTTGTCTGTAAACGGGTATCTAACGCCCACGGGCAACGAGCCCATATACACGGCTTGCCGTCATGTTTATAGCCACAGTGGAATTCCGGTTAGTTTCCCTATAGTCGAACAGATAACACAATTTCGTGTCTTGTGCTTGCGTATCGGTGTTATTGGTACCGCAGCGGACCGACTGTCGCATAAATATATCGTCTTTAATGTTCAAACCCACTTTCGACTTTCGTGGTTTTCCAATGGTGGCGGCCACTTCTTTGTTTTAAGTTAATAAATCTCGGGGTGGTGGTGGTGTTTGTTCCTCCTCCGGGCGCGTTCGTTCCTCGTGTGCAATAAAACTTTCGGACTATCGGTGCACACGTTGGTGCGTTAGCACGTTCCGCGTTAGAACATTCCGGAAAGCCGTAGTATTTCGTGAAAAGGGAACTGTACACTTTGTACTTACTTGGGGATCTATTAACGTTCGAGGTATCGGTTGCTTCGAATACACCGACGAGTTTGAGGAAGTTTGGCGAATTTGTCGATAGGTAGAATATTATGGTTCAATTTTATTTGGAGCTTCTATAGAACTTTGCTTATATGAAGTTTGGGGAGAGCGAGTAGATTGCTTATGTAACAGAAGTTGCTATTATTTTGTATATAAATTGTGCATAATTTTTAATTTCTAATTACTCGGAAAATAATTTTCAAAGTATTTGATTTATCGGCTAATTGCTCGATAAATTTTGATAAAACGATGCTTCCGCTTGAATGCTTTGTGAAAAAGTAAAATGTTTATTTTTAATCAGATACATTTCTTACCATAAAGATAAAACAGTGAAATTTGGTAAAAATATATTTTACCCTTATCCTGAACATTAAATATCTTCCGGATAAACACACAACGAACGCACGAAGTGGACACAAACTTCCCTTAAGCCTGACCTTAAACCTTTTAAAACTTTGAGCGTTCCAGGGACAGTTTATCCAGTCCTAAAATATCATGGATGCTTCATCCAAACGTGCTATATTTGCAAAAGGTTTGAAAAATTTTAAAACTTTCGTCGCAACATTTATCCTTCGAGATTAGAAAAAAAAAAAAAGCAGACGCAGAGACACTTTAAAATACTCCGCAAAATAGTTGAAAAATTCTAAAATCTCCTCATATGCGTCGCAATATTCATTCTCTTCAACTTCAACTTTTGAGATTGAAAGAGAGAAGACGTTGAAAAACCTCCCCCTCCTCCTCCTCCTCATCATCGCGAAACTTTGACATCTGAGATTAGAAAACCGCAGGCTCAAAGATGGCTGACGCCGTGGCATTAACATTAAACTCGTTACGAGGGTCGAAGGCGACCGAAACCTCGAAACAATGCCTTGGAAGTCGGGAGGGGATGTCGGACTAATCGGCGACGTTGAACTGCGACTGAACGCACGGCGCAATTTCGCGAAGATTAGCGAGCAATCAGCCCCTTTCACGACGAATTCCCTTCCATTCGATTCAGCTATCAACGGAACGGCGCGCGCACACCCACGCCACTTTCTTCGCGGAGGAACATTCAATTTAATTACCACGTAGAATGGCACGAACTCGGCCTCTTCCTCGAAAAGTTTCGGCTCCACGACTCGGTCGAGGGAAAACGATTCATCTTTGCTCTTTTCCACGGTGTTCTTTAACACTCCGTTTTACCCGTGGAATTCATTATTTCACGGCTATATATATATATATATGTACACGAATGTGACGAATTCGAGTGAATTTTTAACGAACACGAACGTTTAACGGAAATATCCCGTGATTTTCCACAGAAATTGTATCGAGGATGAAAATTCGCGTGGCCGAGTTTACTTTTAATTGATCGCGACGAATTTTCCATGCTACTCTATTTTTGAATGGGAACAGAGAACAATCCATTTTGGTTCGCAGATAGTTGCAAAACACGCTTTTATCATTGAGTTACAATTAGTGAAGAGGGAGACAGTTTCTGGAAGACAAATGATGGTTTAATATTTATATTAAAACGAGCATTAGAGGGAGGTTAAAGATATCTGCAACAATCCGAAATTACCCTCCACTTTCAACGTTTTGTGAAATTTTTCTCAAAATATTAATCTTATTCGTCGTTGCTCGTACACTTTCGTTCCTAATAGAGCGAACAATTTCTAGACGGAAAGCTTCGATAGAACAAAATTATTCTAACTAAATTTTATTAAATTCTCATCGTATCTTATGTACCAAGACTCGAGGCAAGTCTCTTCGGGGAAATTTTTCATGTATCGTCTCAAGTTCTCGAAAGTATTCGATGCTCGAGGAGGAAAGTTTTCGCGCGATCGTCCGTACGCGCGAGATACTTTCCAAAATAGAATATGCCGGGGCCATTAAGGAGGCAATGGTGAACCTCCGAGTGGGATGCCGACGGATTGACTTCCATCAACTTTTAAATCTGAGTAATTCCTCCTTGCCGCAAAGTTAGCCGCCGCGAAGTAGTAAGTTGAGGAATGCGCAACTTTATAATTTGATCGCCGCGGGTTATGGGAGGCCGAGGTAATTTGCAAGGAGGCACGCGTGAAACTTCCCCATATTAATTTAAATTTATACCAGGGGGCAAGGAATCGACTTCCGGTTTCCCTCCATCACGTTCTCGTCAGACCGTTGTTTTATGGTATCTTTATGAAAAGACACTGGACAATCATAATGGATATTTCTAATTTACGAGTGGAGAACACAACAATCGTGTAAAGGATATAGAAATAAGTTAAAACATTCGAACATTCAGATTTTTAATTTAATTACTTGTAGGTTGTAGATGTTGGAAGAGGTATTCGTTTTAAAGGAATTAAACGTAATATCGCGGAGAATGGACGAGTGATTCGATCAATTAGAATTTCACAATAATCGATATTCCAATCGCACGAACGAGATAGGTTTTCGCGACGCGATTAAAATGTATTTATTGTCAATCGTTCAACGGGGTTGTCGTGTTTCTTATTTTATTTCCTGTAAAGGAAAAAGTGGTGTCTGGAAACATAAAGGATTGGCTATTATTTTTTCGCGGATAACGCCGGCCGGCTCTTCCCTAAGTGATGTACGAGCCTTCCCAAGAATTCCCACGAAAAACTTGATAAAACGGCAATTTTCGTGTCTTATTTCTCCGGCAATCGTTCAATGCTTCTGCTAAAAAATGAAACGTACGGGGATACTGTAGCGATCTTTATTCGAATACGTTGATGATGAATTATCGAAATTGTCAAATTGTTTTTGGAGGTTTAACCCTTTGCACTCGTATTTATATTTAAAAAGATTACCAATCAAGGTAACAAGAATCCCTAGAATATAATACTAATGTAAATATATGATAATAAAATGTAGGATGGTAATTATATGGTGATGTACGAGTGCAAAGGGTTAAAGATTCACTCGTGTCCAAAATATGAAATAATTATTTTATTAATCCTTCGAGATGACAAAATCAAAAAAATTTTACGTACAATTTTTAATATTCCTTCCAATTTATCAAACCTCAAGCACTTTGATCCGTTAAATAATAATCCGTTAAATTATTTATTTCAAAAATATTTTTCAGAGTCACGTAACAAATTGCTCATCATTCGATCAAGAAATTAATAAGAGAACTATAATATCTTGAATTTGATGAAAATAAATATTACAACGAACAAAGCCATTCGTATTAAATAATCCTTTGGAATTTCTTGGAAGGGAGAGGAAGGAAGAAAGGGAATATAAAAAGGGAGAGCTCGCATTCATAATCTAAGATGTTAATGCAAATGGCGCCTTTGCGCCACCGATACCTCCAACCTCTTTCAACGCTACATTTCTTTGCTGTCCACATCGGTCAGACTTAATGGATCGTCTGTAACACGCATGTCGATTCGGACTCCAATTTTACTCGTTACAGCGTCTATATGGCCTCGGGTTGCTTCGCTTTTCAAACCGGGTCTTCAAAGAACTGACGAGCTCTCCTGCAAAGATAACATCAATGGCGAACCAGAAGGGATGTTTCTACGAACGCTTTTCACCGAATAGCGGACACGTTATTAATGAGACGTTCGCGGAGTGACGAATGGGTACAACTAATAAAAAATTTTTGCCAGGCGATATTCACAGGCGACCGAGAATATTTCTTTTTTATTTCATTTTCTTTTTTTCTTTTTTCTTTTTTTTCTTCTTTTGGAAAGAATTGATCAAAATGAGGTACATTATGCGAAGATTCTATATTCTCGATCGCTTGTTTTCTGATTGAACATTGAAGCGTTCGTGTCAACGATTTTTATTATTAAAATTCGCCATTGGAAATTCCTTGGATATTACGTGTAGGCGAGAATGAAAATTTCTTCGTTCTCCTTTTTCCCCCCTTTCACACTTTACTTCTTCGGGCGATCGCTATCAAAATGGAAATAACCGTTTCCGCATTTCGGTGTTATCGTATCCTCCCTTTTTCGTATTCAGGAAAAGCAGCCATACAGGTGAATGGTCCATTTAATTCAATGATGAAAGTTTTTCAATGGAATGGAATATTTTTTTATTCTCTTCGGATTCCAACTATTTCTCCACGTTTCTCGATTAATGTTACAATTATTTCACTTACGTATTCCTAATTTTTCATAATGGAATATTTTTTTCGCATCGCATAAATGATTTATACAACTACGAACTAAATAAGTATCGTCTCGAAGAATATGCTAATTAAATTTCCCCTTCAATTTTCAAGAAAAATCAATTGATCGTCTATTACAAGAAACCACCACCAATGCATAATTCAACAGCGTTAACACACCTACTTAATGACTCATAGTTTCAGTTCAACCGATTAAGATTCATGCCATGACTCACCTAGTCGTCGACTAGTCATAACCCATGACAGACACCACTCTCTAGCATTCTCTTTTCCTCCTCTCGTAACCAAACCTTTCCTCGTTAACGCACAATCCTCTTGATACTATATTCCACGGGACAATAACGTAATTGCAACATTATCATAACCGGTACGATAGATAAACGGAACCGAATTATCGTCTCGTATTTATTCCATCATCACGCGATGCAGAGTACGTTTCGACCACGCGTTTCGAGGGATAATGCGTGTCGTGAATAAGGGTTGGAAGAAGGGTTGAAAGAGAGAGAGGTGTGGCAGGTATTTCGATTGGTGGTGACACTTTTATAACCCGCCCCATAAAAAGCCCCGATAATCAAAAGCTCGTTAAGATGATTTATAATTTGCCACCGCATTTAACTCGCGAATTTTTTTTCTCTCCTTTTTCTTTTCTTCACCCCAGGTTTTCACAAAAGGAATTGTATTAACTTCGCGTTAATACGAGGATATATATACATCTTGGATCGAAATCAACGCGATGATCGACGAGTTGGAAAGAAATTGCGTTTCGCACACACGTGATAATTGCGTTTCTTTGTGCATTCTTAGCACGTGACATTCGTGTATAGCTGTTACGTTCGTGGAGGTAAGGTATTTGAAAGCGTTGTTGTTGGAAAGTGAAAGTGTTGTCAAAGTGGTCGATCTTGGTTTGGATATTGACGTTACGGGTGATGCAATTTGCCATTTTGATTATTTATTGAAGTTTCGAACGAGTTATTTTTGAACGAGGTTAAATTATCGGTTTTGGTAAATTGATGAGAAACAGTAATGGCGAAAAGTTGATGGCGGTATTGTTCGATTGTGTGATCAAATTATAATGGAATGTAGAATGTTATAATAATAATAATAATGCATTGTAACATATGGACTATTGTAATAATTAATGTATATAACGTGGAATAGAGGTAATATAGAACGTAGATTATGTAACGCGTCTATAGATATTACAACGTAGATACCGTGATAATAACGCGGACTACTGTAATAATTAATAGGTATAAACTTTCCAATATGTATACGGGATCAAAAATAATAAAACACAAAGAACGATTATAATACGATCATTTTGTATGGTAATATATATATAATAATAATAATAATAATAATAATAATAATACAATACAATACAATACAATTATATCGCTATGAAATTAATATCAAATTAATATCAAATGGTTTTCGAATAATTCTAGTGTTCTCGTGTGAAACGGCAACAACCACGAGGAAACGTCAAAGGAAAATGAAATATTTTTTCGAAACTGAAATGCGCAACTCGGTTTGCCCGCAGCCAGACGGGGAGGGGGTTAAAGATCGGGGATAAAACGAATAAAAAAACATGGCCGAAAGCAGTTTTCAACGCATTCGCCATTCGTCAAAAAAACTATCCATGGCCTACTTGTGGCAGCTTTCACAAATATCCGAGTGTTTCCGTTCGAGGCGGGAGGAGGGAGGAGGGGGGCCTCAACACCAGAAGAACATAAGCAAATTTACAGTGGGAATCGAAATGTTCATTATGTTCCAGCGATTTGGGTCAACCTAGGAAAATAACAGGCGGTCGGGCTAGCTCGCGTTTCCGAGACGCAAGGTAAACATTGGCCTGATCGAAATGGAATTCGGAAAACCGCGAATCGTTACTCGCCGCGTGACGCGTATCTTTCTCTCGCTTGTTTTTTTGTTATATTTCTCTCTCTCTCTCTTTTTCTCTCGTGGAATCAAAACGTTTTAAGTTATATACCGTACGTATAGAAGGCTACGATTATTCCACGATAAATCGGGATTCGAATTAGCGAGGAGTTGAAGTGGATTTGCGAGCGTTTACTAATGGCTCTTTACCCAGATACGAAGCTCCAATTATTTTCGTTCCGATCGAAATTAATAAACCGGCCCGTTTATACAAATATCTCGAGCAATGCTCGACTCGTTAATAAAAGCGGCCGTAATTACTCGAACTTCCTTCATCCAAGGAAATTAATGAATACAAATTCCGCGAGTTGGATTACGCGGATGGAAAATAAAGAGATCGGAACGAAAGTGATCGAGCTTGCGCGAATCTCGCGTGAAAAGAAACGATGATAAAAACGGCGAGAAATCGTATGAAAAATTCCCACCTATGCTTCTTATCCCGCCCGATTTCGCGATAAATACGTGACACGCGAGGCTGGAACGTGATCGTCCGCGCGCCCCATAGAGTACGAGATCGGTAAACACGTCATTTCGGTCGAGTGTGGCGAGCTACTTGTCGAACAAGTTCCCTATCGCTTTATCGGGATTTTCTCGGCTAGATGAGGATGCACGTTGCACGGTGAAACTTCGTTTCGTTGGACGACGAATTTTTCCTTTTTTTTTTGTTTCTTGTTTTTTGTTTTATTCGAAACTTTTTTATTCCTATTTTTCTTGATATCGTTCGACGAACAGAGGAGAGGGGAAGGGGAAGAAAAATTGTCTTAACTTGTAATCACTCGTTCGTTGACTATCGTCAGAAATGTAAAAGTTTTTAAGGAAAAATAAGCGACGATACCTGTGAAATAAAGCGTGAACATCCCTATTAAAACGCCGATAATCGTATTTTTACGACGATGCGTTTGAAGATCGGTTATGTAAATATTTATGACGTCACTTCTGTCATCGGCCCGATAGCATCATTAATGGAATCGATCCGAATACAATATCGGAATATCAGGATACCCATCTCTGTTGTATAATTATTATTTTCGCAAAATTACAAAACACCAGTCGATGGAAAAGTGTCCCATAAA
>NW_006263532.1:188677-190301 GCF_000469605.1 Apis dorsata | reverse complement strand
AAAAAAAAAAAAAAAAAAAAAAAAAAGAATAAATAAATTGTTGACCTAATATCAGGATATCAGGGAATATTTATCTCTATATTTTTGTTATAATTGTTTTTCGCGAAATTACAAAACATGAATTTTACATGATATTTTGTTTAAAAATTTCCATTTATTCGCAATATTTTTTATCCTCCTACAAATTTTTTAACACCTTCTGAACCGATGAACCGATGATACACCATTTCGTTCTCTATTCGCCTATTAAAAAATACAAAAAGTGATGTTCCCAAAGCCTGCCCGATTCCACGCCACGTCCACAAATATTATATATATATATATCGGTGTGCGTGGCCGATAAAAAATGGGTTTGCTTAAATTCCACGTGAACCGGAGGAGCAGCTCTCCCCTTCCAGCCTGCGTGCACCCTTCTTTAAGCGATTTAGACCGGTCGGAGGGGCGATAAATAATGTAGCAATTGCCGTGGAGGGCCGTACTTCGCGCGGAAAAGTAATGAGAACTTTGCACCTTACCAGCTCTGCCCAGTGAAATAACGGAGAGCGCGTGTAAAACGTCATACCCCCTGGATGATTTAAAATGCATGTCCCTTCGGGAACCACGCTCGCATGGTTATCGCTGTCATCTGTAAATCAACGTGTTGTTCGCGTGAATCGCGCTTGTGACAATTGATTCTCGAGAAATCGCGTATCGCGACCCCTTCAAACTCCTATTACTTTCCGTTTTATTGCAAGAAAACCCGACTCTCCACCGTTAAAAAAATTATAAATTCCATGGAATTTACGTATTCCATTTCGAGGAATAGATTTTCGAAGTTTTCAAGGTGGTGACCACGATACATGTTATTCGGGCATGGAAAAATGAAAGCCCATCCATTATCAAATGCGTCGTTTTACGCCGGGTAGGGCAGTAACAATAGGGGAAGGAACGAATTTGCTTTATGTTGTGAAAGAGTCGTCAGGGAGTCTGCGTTCGGTTGGGAGGCAGGGAAAAGGAAATCTCCTCTCGTACGCGTGGTTGACAAAAAAAAAAAAAGAAAAAGATTATCGCCGATAAATCTTACCTCGTACCCGTTCGTCCGTAAAGAAACATTTTTCCGTATCTTCGGACAGGAGGGAGAAGAAGAGTTTCTATCGAAATAACAGGTTACCACGCGATGATGCATCCACAAAGTTTTAGGATACTTGGTTTGTAAAAAGATTTTCATTCATTCTGAAGTTTATATATATTTCCAATATTATATATATATATATATATATAGATGAAACTTTGGAAAAAAAATTATTTTAAACAAATTATTGTTGTTTCGAGCAGGAAAGCACCAGATCCTTCTCTTCGCGAGAAAGAATTGATCGAGATATGCGGTTTTCGTGCTTATCCAAGAGCCACATACGATCGAATCATGATCGAGCGAGAAGAGGTGAGAAGAGAAAGAAGAGGGAGAGAGGGAAAAGGCGAGAGGTGGTCTAGTCGCCGAGTCTGCGCTCACTAGACCAAGAGAATCCTCTCTATGCGAGGCGGGTAAAAAATGGGATTGCTTAAATTCACCGTCAACCCCAAGAGTCGGGCCCCCACGTTCGCAAGAAGTTTGGCGAACCATTGCGGCAATAAATAATGGCAAGTC
>NW_006263532.1:177652-188440 GCF_000469605.1 Apis dorsata | reverse complement strand
GAGAGAGAGAGAGGAGTCACGGACCAAGGGGCCAAGAAAGTAATGAGAACTTTGCACCTTCATCCCCTGCTGGGTATATAATGTCGATTCATGCACACGTATCGCCGATTTAACGTACACTTGGGGGAACCTATGCGTTCGTTATTATTTACTGCGTGTACATAAATTTAATATAGGAGGGAGGCCGGGGCTGGTAACCCAACTCTCTCGCATCGTGGCTCGCCACTTTAATGGTATCCTCGGCGCGCGAGCCGCGAACGTCTCTATTAAAAAGTGTTTTATCTTGATTTATTCCCGCCTAGAGAAATTGCGAGAGATTACGGTGGAGAGGAGTTGAACCGAACGCGAAAGGAGGGGGAATGGAGCGATGGAGGTAAGGGCGGTACGCAACGTGTAACGAATAATTTTATTATGCCGCTGATAAAGGCGGGCCGTTTTTGAAGAATCGGGTTATCAAGAGAAATAACACGTCTTGCCTCTCTAGATATTAAATTTCTAATGGAATTCGTTTTGCTTTTTTATCCCGTTGTTTTATACATTAAATTACGTCTCTGTGTTATTTTCAGCAGCAACATTCACGCAAAACGTTGACGGGTGAAATGTTTCGACATTTTAAAATAAGAAGAAATTTTGCGAATATCAAAATGTATGTTTTTATTTTTTTATTCTTCTTTAGCAATTATAATCGACGAGAAATTGAAGTTATATGACTCAGAAAAGAGAGGCACGAAGAGAGAGATTCAAAGAAGAAAAGAACCCTATTCCAAACCAAACTTTATTATTTCCAATAATTATTATTAAGATATCTGTCGTTTCGTGCACGTTTTTCGACGATGATAACTATGTTAATTTATCATCCCCTATTCAACCCTGCTAAGGTTCTCCGTTGATTGAGTGGTCCGTGTGATTAAGCTGAAAGGCACATATGATTCATCGTGAGTTTCCAAACATGCACGATACCATGCACGCATAATTCTGATTACGAAATCTCTTCGACTTCCGGTTCGACTTCCGATCAACTCGGTTCCTCCACTTATAAACATAAATCTTAGAAACATTGAAAGCAAACTTTGAACCTAAATCGGGAAGAAATTGCCCGATTGCACTTCCCCTTTCGGCCCCTTTCTCGAACAGGTTGACGATTCACCATGGTCACCGTGGCGAAACACGGTGTCTCGATTCGATCCTTCTCTTCTTTATTTCAGATAACAGGCTAACAGAGGGACGAGAAAAACGAAAACGATGTCATTTTTCTTGCGCGCAACCTTTTTCCAATACGTACGATGGCGCATGTACGATGGTCGAGGAACGCTTTTTCTTTTTTCTTGCCGGAGAAACGCATTACCCATGGCCTACCACCGCTTCCTCAACACGTTTTTCGAAGGGGGGACGTGATAGTTTATCGAGTTTTTCCTAGCGTGCCGTCTCTTTCTACACGGAATCAGCAAAAACACCCCTCTGGTTCCATAATTCATACACCCTCCACTGAACGTTAAATCCACGATTTCCAATGGTATCGGTCTGTTACACTTTGAAAATGGCGTAATCACGAGATGGTAATAATGGAAACTTGGTTCAGAATCGGCTCGTAACCTCGTGCCTATTGTAATTACATTTTTTCGATCGGATCAACCTAATCGTGACCTTTTTTATTTTCAGATTGATCGTGCCACTTTATCAAACCGCCTTTTAGAGCTCTCTCCCTTTCGTCGTTCCGGAAAAATAAGGGGATTAAACCAGTTGCGTCAGCAATTTTCCCACTGACAGCCGTAATAAGTCGTTGGTTCCGGAACAATACGATTTCTGCTGGAAAATTGGTTCGCGTGTTTATTTCGTGGCCGAGTTAGTGACTGGTGTAAAGGAGAGCGTGACTGTTATTTTTCGTGGTCGAAGGGTTCAAGAGTTATTCGAGCCGTTTGGCAGTTTGCCTGCCTTTCTCTGTAAGTTAAGTAAAGTTTAGATTTCTCACGATTGAACGATGGATTTTTCGTGAAATGTTTAACGTGCGGAACAATCCCTGTAAAGAATTTATTAAATTTGTATTTATTTCATTGTATTTATAGGTCGTGTAATTTCAACTGTGCTCACTTTTCTATCGGATTTTCTTATCTCGATTAAGATCCTACATTTCATTCTATCAATTTAAGCTCCCATAAAGAACGATAATTTGTGGAATTACAAGAGGTAGGTGGATCGTTTCTGGATTTAGATTACATTTGAGTTTCGTAGTATCCCGAAAATGGATCTTTCTTTTCGTTTCGTAGAGGAATAACTAAGAGGATACTTAGCTCCGGCTCTGTCGCTGTCTTTCGACATCGAGATATCGACAGTAACGTCCTTTTTCCGAATCGATAGTCTCGCTTGTCTAAGAAGTTAAAACAGACAAAATAGATCGTAAATAGATTTGAATATTTTATGGAATATTTTGGAATAGAAAAGACTAGACTCGAATATTATATACAATTCAGTGAAATCAATTTTCTTTTGATATCATTTGATATCAAAATAATTCTTGCATATTGAAATAAAATTATTATACTTTGCACACAATCTCTAAATCTATCTTATTATAAAAAGAAATAAAAAGAAATCGTTCTATTCCTGAATTTTAAAATCAGCTTTTAAAAATAACTTTTTGCAAATGCAAGAATCCTATCTTGAAACGAATCTTGTTCGTTAAATTCATTTCATTTAGATTTGGACTTCGATCCGCTGGTGCGAAGAAACGCGCACGTGTTGGTATTTCTCCTTTCAAAATCCATGCAAGTACGTTGCTTCCACGGGGCTACGGAAATAACGAGGTGATCGTTACTCGTTTCGAATTCAATCGAACTCCATAAAGCGAATTGAATTTAACGGTGTGCCGAGCTATTTTAAAACCAGCGCAAGAAACGAAGAGAGACGTCATACAAGAGATATTTTCACCAGCCCCTTGCCAGTTTTGTAACTGTTGCTTCCACCAACGAACGAAACGTTTCAGAACCGCGTGTACACGTTGGCAGTTTGCCCTGAGTTTATCCTGCTCACGGTCAATATTTTGGGCAGGTTCGATCCTGGCCGGTTGTCGTGGGCATTACCGCCTTTCCTGGATTCCTCCACGATACGTGGCAGCAGGTAGAAGACCGTAGAAACGCTCAATTGACCCCGGCTGCCTTGGAAGGATTCCCTTGTGTGCGCTTTCCTCCTCGTAGACAGTCTTTGTGGAGGCGAGGATTGTGTTTGTCGACGTAGCCGGGGTGTCGAATCGCATCTAAACAGGAGATATCTTATTTCCGCGACGCCTCATTGGAGAATACGTCTCCTCCTCTTGTACGCTTTGTACGATCGCTATAAATTCCACGATAGAGATCCCTATCTTTATAGGGATCCCTGTTCTTGCGTCCTTAACAAATAGATTTTCAGTTTTCAGAGCGAGGAGGATCGGGTTTCTTTTAAATGTAAACGTTTGTCAAGTGTTTTCGATGGATAAGATGAATATTCGATCTCATGAGATCGATGGATAAACGGATTGGTTAATAACCTAAAATTCTTTTGCGAGGTTTTAATTTAAAAGTCAGAAAAGAGGTTTTCGAGATAAACCTGGTGGAATTTTCCAAGATGATTACGATTAGATCTGTGAGAAGGGACGATTTTCCAACGGGGGTAAAGGACAGGTAAACGAAATTCGACTCTTAACTCTGGTTTGCGATACCAGATACGTGAGGGAAAACTCGGTTGCGCCACTATCGGGAACGCGAGCAACTAAAACGTTACGTGGAACTGGACAAGAAACAGGGTTAGAGACAGGTTTCGATGGTATATCTCGAGGCACGATAAAGGTTGCTGCGTTTTATTTCGTCGGTGTCTACACGTGAGAAATGAATTACTTTAGATTGATGCACGGAATACGATCGCATGTTTAGATTAACGGTCCAAACGACCCGATCTTGCACAATAATTTAGAAGTAAATTTTTATGCGTGATATTTCGTAATATCGGCAATCGTTGCACGATGAACGTAATTTCGTAAAATGTAATAATACATCATACAACTCGCCTTTCGTGTAATTTACTACAAATTTAATACTATTACACTAATTACTATCGATATTATCAATTATTGATATTATTATATTATTATTCTTAATATTATTATTGCATGTACAAATCCCAAATATTCTAATTTAATTGATAGTACATATTGACAATAAAATTAATAATCGATACTCGTGATTTGGCTAATTTTATTAGATTTAAAATCTGCATTTCATCGTAGAATATCACAATTATCAATAATTTAACAATTGATATTATCAATTATAAAATTATTATACGCGTTTAAGAATATTATATCTACATAGACATTTCTATCGTTTAAAAAAACACAATCTTCATTAATTGAATCGTTTAAAATTTAACTATCTGTTAATAGAATAGTTCAGAATGCGAAATGTTCAGAGATATTAACAAAAAAATTACGCTTTCGTTATAGATGTACAACGATCGAGAAATGGCGTCGTCACACCTATCCACCAAGGGTACGTCTCCCTTCCAGGAACGCGTAATACCTCGGACAAACACTGGGGAACGCAGATTCGGCACTCGTCGAAATAATCTTGGCTCCGGTCGGGGGGCAAGGGATTCGAATAGGAAACAGTCGTCGCGGTCGCCGGTTTGTCTCGTGTTTGGATAATACACACAGATAGTCGGATAATTCACTTGTCTCGTCGAAAATGAAATTACGACGGTGGTGGCACAACCATGCAAAAGCCAGACAGTTGGCGAAATGGTGGCCGCGGAGGCAATGCATAAAAGCAGTACACCGTGTATTATTTTACATTTCCCAGAGGGTTTTCCTATGGGGATTCAAAAGAGGAGGTATCGTGGCCCGCGCGCGGTACCACCCTCAATAATTCTCGTCGAGCTCATTCGGAGCAAACTTTCCACCCTTAGAAATTCATATCCGATAAAATCATTTTGCCGGCTACGCTTCTCGTAAATAAAACCGCGATGGTTAAATTGGAATCGAATTTTCGCGACGAGGTTAGGTTGCTCGAGTCAAAGTGTTTCGCACGATTACGGGAGGAACGGGAGTTTCGTGCAACATCCTACTATTCCCCTCTTCTTAGTTAAAATTTCGTACACGCGAAACTTCGTACACGTGTTGTTGGAAAATTGAAATTTTTACTATTTTCTTTGCCGGAAGAAATAAATGATTGTACAAAGTAGTAATCTTGAGAAGCAAAATATATCAAATAATAAAATAATTAATTTTTCAAACGCACGATGATACTCAAGTATATAATAAGAAATAAAATAAAATAAAATTCTATTGTAAATTAAGAGAGAGCGATATTTATAATCGATACACGGAGATAATAAACAGTGCATTTAAGTGAAGAATTGCGATAACTTTAGCGCTCACCCTTTCAAGGGTGTTCAATGCGATCTCCCGTTCCTGGCGATCACGATGACTCGGCGGAGCCGATTGCTTGTATAAAAGTCGACCGTGTCAAATCCACGATTTACCCTCGTGGAACTGCAAACTCCTGAACGTAATAAATGATCCGTTTCTCTCCTCCTCGCCTCGAACCGGTTGGGTCCCGTTACGGTCGCGCAAAGAGTGGGGAGGGTTTGGAATAAATTAAGCATACCGCGGAGGGTGGGCAGGCTCGTACACGTTCCACGAGAAGAAGTCGGTTTAGTTTTAAGGAAAGTGGCCGAACGATGGACTGCCTACCTCCTGGGACGCTGGAACAAAAGGTCCAAGGCGAAACCGAACTGCTTTCGAGAGGGAAGAAAGAAAGAAAGAAAGGAAAAAAAAAAGAAAAGAAAGAAAAGAAACGTAACGAACCGAGAGAAGGATGAACAAGAGGATCGCACGGCGAACGCGCGCGATAATAAATCACTTCCCAGTGGATCTTGAGGGAAATTCGGCGAGATCTCATCCATTAGAATTAGGAAGATCTTGAAAGAGAAATAACAACGTGGTGGAGCCACGTTCATAGCTACGTGGTGGACGTTTTATGTTTACTTTGGTAAAAATTGTCGAGGTCGACGCTTATTACGACGCACGTTGTTGGGTGGACGCGTTATGAAAACAACACTTTAGCATTTCTCCTCCTCCGTAGTTTAAAAATCCTCGCTGTAGAATATTTACCTCCCTCTTTCTCTCCCTCTTCACCCTTATTCCTTCATACCCTTCATACTTTGTCGTTTTGGTAATCCGGGAATAGAAATACGAGTGGTTTCACCCTGACATCCAGGGGGTATAAATTGAGGTGGCGAGGCCGATTATACGATAGGAGAGGGAGGAAAATTGATAAGTCGCTCGAGTGGCGGGCGTAGTGGTTTGAAGCATGGATTTTCGTCTCGCTAACTGTCGCTTAGAATTGAGTAGTGGGATGTTGAGATTTGCTTTTCGTTTAATATTTCAATAGGTGGTTCCGATGGAAGGAGAAGAGGACAATCGAGGGGTGTCGATAGGAAAGTTCGCTCTCAATGTTCCCTTATGAAAAATATTATATATTGGAGAGCAATTGTCGAGAATTTGAATTTGAAAGTATTCTCACGCTTGGATCTTTTTTCACTCGGTAGACGATGATAGACGTTTATGTTCGAATATATATATATATATAGAATGAGGGAGAGAGGATGTATTCGAGAATGTCTATAACCGGGCAAATTTAGCATTTGTCAAGCGATGAATGAAACATTGAATTTCTTGTTACGTGAATCGCGTGGGGTGGGTATCGAGCGAGCTCTTGGAGCATAGATTTCACCGTTACCTCCTCCTCGTATTGTAGCCGCAACGCGAGCATCGACGTTATTGGGTGCCATAAACTCATGCATAATGATATGAAACACTCGGACCGAAATGAATATTCTCAACAGGTTTACGCATATTTAGCGAATATTCGAAGCGTCATGAAATATGTAGCGCATTTGCATCGTTGTGCCGGCCGATCATCCTGGCCAGCGTGTAAACCGCTGACAAATTCACATCGGGACACATTATGGCCGTATTATCAACGAATACTACAACGCCACGATAAATTTCTAGGGCGCCCGTTTGAAATATCAGAAATCGAAGCTAATATCCTTAGAATCGATTCGAAACGAACAAAAGAATTGCATTATCTTCAAATAAGTTCAAATCAAACTTTAGCTCGTTGTCCAAAACTGGATCAACTCGATTGGATTATTCCATTCTAATTTCTATTAAAAAATCATCGTATTGAATCAATAGCTTAGAAGGAAACGGAAAAAATTTCCAAAGATACCGCAGTAAAAAAGAAAATCCCAATGTACATATATCCAATTCTAAAATACATAGCGTCCAATCGAAATACTCACTGAATAATCGCATTTTTCGAGAAAAATCCTAAATTCCAAACGCTCGTCACAATCTTCTCTTCGAGAAATAAAAATTCCAAAATAGAATAAAAAAAAAAAAAGAAAATTCTTTGAAACAAATTGATACCCTTAATCAAGTAAGAAGAATCGACTATTCTTATCCAAAAATACATAACCCCTTCTCCTCTCTTGAAGCACCATAGAATACAGAGAGGGAGGGTGGGGACGAAAGTACGATCATGTTAACTCGATGCTTCGTCACCCTCGGCGCCGAGTTTCGAGTCAAGCCTGTGTCGAAATTTTGTTCAATGAGAGGAGTACACGCGGGTTTAATTTGTAGTACAGTGCGGCGTGTGGGCGGGTTGCTAGTCAAATTTATCGAAACGCGCGTTGTTCCCCCTTCCCTCTGGGGACCGAATTCTGGTATTGCGCAACCAGGCTCGCCCTCGACAGAGTCGAATCAGCACGCCCGAAGGACCGTCGGTTTGTTAAGGAATATTCCGTGGCCGCTAGCATCCACCTCCGCTTTCCTTCTGCCCCGTGCTCTGTATATTTTGTAATTTAATTGCAGGCGGACAAGATGGGAACACCGGTTGAATCAATTTAAATTTCGCGGACCCGAGGGGACTTAAAGGGACCCGTTAAATTAATTTGTAATACGCGTCGCTCGAAGAAAGAGAAAGGTTTGTTCGTCTCTATACCAGCAATTCGTCTTCTTCTTTGAATGTGTACGCGCGTGACTGTGATATCTCATTGAAACGGAGAACTTGGTGAAATTGTTTAACTTTGTTTCCTTAGGTTTCTGTTTTCTACGTTTGACCCGTTTCTTTTGGTTCATTATTCCAAACTTGGAATTATGTCGAAAATGGATGTTTGATTGTTAAAATAAGAGTTGACGTATCGGGTTGTTTTAAAAGTCTTTCGATGATTCGCAAGAGATCTTTTAACTACGGTTTTTTAAAAATTTTAATTGGAGTTCGCACGATAAAAAGAAAGAAAGAAAAAAAAAAAAGAATATTATTATGCTAGCTTTAAAAATTCTTCCTCGAAACGAAGCTCGATGAAATTACTACTTTAAATTTATTTCCACGGTTTAAAATTCGTAAAATTATTCGAATGTATATCGAATATAATTTTTACAAGTCTCTACTTGCTAACGAAGGAAGGTATCGAGGATAGAAATAGAAATTACACTTCGATTAGCAAAGTGGTTCGGTTACGACCTCGGCTACTGGGCTGTCGTTTAACGGGGGAAAGAATTAAATTACATTAAGGATGGAATTCGGTCGGTCAGAGAGCGATCTATACATTTACGTAATTGACTTCGAAATGAAAATTTTCGCCGCTCGTATACCAGTCCAATTTATCGGAACGTTATTCCAGCGCCATCCTGAGGGACATCGGACCTGAAAACAGCTTGTCTGATAGAGTTGAATTGTGCGGTATGTTAGATACGAGCCTCCAGAGGAACCGGCTAGATTGTTATAAAACAGGTCGGGAGAAGTTGAAGTATCAGACTGAAATAGAGCTGGAAAGCTTTATTGTTTGTCCTGAAAAAGACATTCCTTTCTGAATATCGTTTTACCGATAGGTATATCGCTATGTGTATCGCTTTGTCCAGCAATGGATACAAGATCGTTAAGCTTGTCTTAAAACTTATATATCTTATCTTATCTTATTATCCGCAAATATTTGAGATATATCGCGTATAAAGTGCCTATTAAATTTTATTAGTTTGCAAAATGGTCTATATAGAGAAAGAGAGAAAGAGACAAGGGTAGTCGTATCAGTTATCGAAACAGGGCTATTATTTGCGTTTGATAATGCTGAGTCAAGTTTTGCGTGAGCTTGCGAAGGAATAAGGGTCGCTGAAAGCTGGCCTGCTGAATCAGACCCGTGTCCACACGACTCGTTTAACGTTTTCTTATCAATCGTCTCGAACTACCGCGTGTGCAAATTTTAAAACGCCCTGTGAAAGATCTCGCTGACGGCGAAACCCTATTAAAATATCCTATCGAGCATTTCGAGATTACGTAAGAAATTTTTATCATTCTCCTTCGTCGTGATCCTATCGTTATGGGTATGGACAAATTTAAATTTGATTCCAGATTTTTGGAAAAGCACGCACGGCGCTTCTTTAAAATTTGTTTAACGATCGAATATTAAAATATTAAATTTTAGAGAAGTAAAATTCTGGAAAGGAAATTTAATTTTAATTGAAAAGAGGATCGTGGAAGATGTATTTCGTTTTGCGCACAATTGCATTTCGAAAATCAATCTTATAGAGGAGAATTAATCCTCACCTAGCTACCTGTAATTTCTCTAATACACGGTTTACATGACACAGCTGGATTGTTCGTAATAGTCGAACACGAAGGGTCGTGAGAGATTATTCAAATCCCAAACTGAACCGTCTCAACTATATTCAAGAACTTGTTCCACCGTTCCTTCTCCACTTGTCTTACGCTTGTTGTACATTCGTAAAGTCGAACTTGCACGTTCCACGTAACGAGGTTCTGGTCGACTTCTATTGCACGACGATACGTATATACAGGACGGGACGCAAGGGGATGATTCTTGGTGAAAAATATTCGTTTCGTTTCCTTCTCGAACGAATAAATCAAATATCTCGAATTCAAATGAAATCGACTGAGAATCGCCCTGATTGAATACGAATAAACTATATATAGATGACTATTTTGACACCCGAAAATAGAACGAAAAAAGATATATATGAATATATATCCTTTTCTCTCGCACGCATAGAATCTCCTATCTACGTTCGATCTAAGGAAATAGTCAATTTCGAGTTACTTTCTTCACGTAGAATCGCCACGTACGTGCACCTACCACCAATTACGCGACACTTTATATTCAAACGAGCGGGCGAAAAATATGTAAAAATATGCGTCGCATATTTTCAGACATAAATCGCGGAATTACGTCACGAGAGTGTTTCGCTATTTTTATTTATCACCCGCGGCATTAACTTTTACGCGAAATCGATAGTCCGTTTGTTCCTTCCCCCTTGTCGATTCTGGAAAGGAAGGAAGAGGAGAGGAGAGAGAGAGAGAGAGAGAAACGAAAAATTTAATACGTTATTGGTGGCGAAGAGATTTATCGAAATGCGCCGTTACTTCTCTCCCCCGGGAATAAATTCCACGCTGCACGCTCCTTTACCAGACAGAGTCGAATTGCGCGGGGCGGTGGATTGCAGTGGAGGGGTTGCTAAAGGTTGCGTCAGAGCTGTAGCATTTGCATGAAAGACTCCTCGCGAGAGCGTGCACATACTTTTCTTTCGCTTATTATTAAAATAAATGGACTTCCAAATGAGACACGTTATCAACGTAAATTTTACTTGTAAAATCTAAAAATCTAAATCGCGAGCGCGGAATCTCGAAACGGCGGCAACGTGCCTTGCATCTGCGATTCTGAAATCTCTCGTTACTACTA
>NW_006263532.1:175905-177455 GCF_000469605.1 Apis dorsata | reverse complement strand
GGGAAAAAAAAAAAAAAAAAAAAGAAGAAGAAAGAAAGAAAAGAAAAGAAAAGAAAAAATAGTCAAAGACGAATCTTTTCGAAACGATTCTCTTCTCAGTGAGAATGTTAAAATAATAAAAAGGAAAGAATCTTTCAATTCTTCGAGAGCAGAGCTTTTGGAAATTACGTTTTTATACCTCGATAAATTTTCAACACCCCTAAGAACGACCAAATTCACCCCTGAAAATATTTTGTCCCATTTACAACAATTTTTCTCCTAGAAGAAAGAAGAAAAGAAACTATCGACTTACCGGTTTCAATCGGTCCCCCTTCAAGCGCCTAAAGTTCATATTGATATATATAGGGTGCGACTCGATATCCGACCCATCCCCCCTCCCACCCCTCAGTGGGGTGCGGATCCACGTACGCGCGCACGTAGCCAGGACAATCATAACAAGCGGCTTGTCGATGCGAAGGGCGAAGGGCACAGGAGGCACGGCAGCAGCGCTATCGTCGTACAGGGGGGTAAGTAGATGAAACACCGGCGGGCTTAAGTTCACCCTCCTGGCGCCCAATGAAAGTAAAGAAGCGCTGTGGGGATGGATGAATCCTGGGATACGCAACGGCGACGATTACATCGGTGGATCCGCTGGAATTCGCCACGGAACGGTGCCGGTTCAGCGAGCGTCGCGAATCGTTCCTATAAATTATCCTCGCTAAAACGACACCCGGCATTCGCAATTATTTAAATGTACCGGATAACGACGAGCTACGACGAGTCCTCCACGATGCTGTAATGCGCGACACGGTTCGAGGGAGATGACGGAGGGCTGATCCTGATTATTTTAATGCTGGAAAGGAAAGGGAGAGGTGTGGGGTGAGTGTGGACGATCTATGGAGTTTTTTGCCAAGCTATTTTCTTTTTTTATCAATATTTATCAATATTATTGATATTTGATACAGGTTCTGTATTGATTCTAATAATGTTTCTAGATTGTATTCTTATCTGTATTATTAATTATATCTGTATTATTAATTATCTGGGTAAATTCGTGATATGCGAGCAGGCCTGTCTCAGTAAAATTTTGTTGAATAAATAACAATGTTATGTAGGTTGATACTAGTTTCGAAGTTTGAGTTATGAAATCGAAAAAAGATAGGATAAAGAAATAACTCAAAGGGAGCGAAACAGAGGACATCGCGATTGAACAAGGGACTCGCATTGAACGAATTTGACAACTCAGATTTCGTTGGCCTTCCACTTTCGATTTACCGAATGGTACTTCCGGAATTGCTTCCCCGACAGAAATCTGGCATTTGCTTGATGGAGCAATTTATTGAAACGTTGTTCTTAGTTCGTCCCAAGGGGTGAGCGCTTCACTCTGCAGCAGCTTCCACGGGAAAGTTGAATGGCGCAGGGCAGACATAAAGGAGGTTTCTCGAGAAATATGCTGAGGTTGCTCCTAATGCCAGTATTTCCGAAATACACTGTACCCGTTCTTCGTCCATTTTCGAGAAAGCCGGATGGAAATTGTTTTTGAAAGTCTTCATTTAATATCGAATTTTATG
>NW_006263532.1:169028-175742 GCF_000469605.1 Apis dorsata | reverse complement strand
TTTTTTTTTTTTTTTTTTTTTTTTTCGAGTTCTACTCTTCGCAATGCAGCTCAATCGATATGAATTCCAGACAGACAGTTGGAAGAACAACTCTTCTGTTGTTATAAAATACGAGAGATATTTTTCGACTTTTTCCATCAAATCGAATAATTTTCGATAATACTAATTTTCGATGAAAATTCAAAGGAATTTCTCACGATTTGAATGTTGAAAAACTTGGATGGGAGCTCGACTTGAATACTGAACGTTATCTAATTGTAAGTTAACCTGAAAGTGCTCGTCCAAGTGACTTCGAGGTACTGATGATAGCGAATCGCGCGCAAAGAAGAAAGTTCACAGATAGGTCCAGAACTTTAAGATGGTATTAAAAGATTCCAAAGTTTGTCCGTCAAAGCATCGGAATGTCCTCGATATCGAGGAACTTTTTAGAAGATGTTACTTCGCTTTTTTCCTCCATAAGCCACCATTATTCAACCTCCTGATAAATAGGCTGGCCTCGATACATGTACGCATCGATTCAATTCGAAGTCGTTTCTTAATCTTTTTCTTCGAGTTTATTATCATAATCATTGTTTTTGCTTAAAAATATTGCAGAAAAATGAAAAGAAAGTGCAACACAGCGAAGAACGTACCTTAAACGATGCATTTGCATTGGATTGGATCTTCGACTTTGAATACATAGTACACGCATTCTGAGTCACACTAGAGGCCATGATTGTTTGATGTTGGAGTTATGGAATTCCTACTGAAGATTAAACTTGGGGCCCTCGGCTTGGGTCCAAAGCGAGACTTATAACACCATCGTGGCACGTGTCGAATTCCTCAACTCTGTGGTCTCGAGTATCACTGCCCTCGAACACGATGGTGGTTTCGAGGTTTTTATAACTTTGACATCTCGAACACCGGTACAAAGATTTTATTATTTTATCACCTTTATTATTTTTTTCCCTTTATTTTTGCTTTGTTGTTTTGTTTTATTTTATTACACGTCATAAGGTATATTTATATCGCTTTCCAGTTTGCGTTTCGATAATGTGAAAAATTAAGTCGATTCATTTCTGAATATAGATAGAATTGATTCGATGATATAATCTTGATGAAAAGAAGAATGAATGATCAGAGAATCTTAGTTAATTGTTAAACACTGATGAATTTTAGGTATACCATATCTGAATGAGATGATTTCTTTACCAATTACTTATACGAATGTTACATGTTATCTTTGTGGTATAGTGCACACGTATAAATCATATCTCTAACTACCCTATGGAAGAGTGACGCAGTGTTATCAGAATAGGGGATCTCGGTTGGTGAATAGATTCGCGTATGTACATATATATATACATATCTATTTTGCGTTAACCCCTCTATTCGACTGATTCAATATCGAATCAGTTCCAAATCGGCTGGGGTTTAACGAAAACGAATTACGAGCAACGAAACAGAATTATCGTAGCAAATAAAATGCATTTCAAATTCGCACGAAAACCTATTCATACTTCGTTCGATTTCTTCCTCGTTCTTCGAGAAAAGATCATTGTTACTTGGCGAAAGAAAATAAGAAGGAAAATTTTTTAGCACAATTTTCTACGGAACGAGAGATTTTTTTTCCTTCTCAAAAGTTATTTAACGCGGCCACCTTTTTTCCTTCTTTCTTCAATCTTATTTCCACGCTTTTCGTTTGTACGCATTTTTCGAAGCATGAAAAATAACCGTGAGCACGAGAAAACACGAATCAAAGTTAACGCGCCAGTTCTTGTAACAATTGTGTGTCGCGTGATACACACAGTTTTTTTATTATTTCTCTTCTTTAAACATTACGTACGTATTACGTATTTAATGTCAGGCTACATTGCAAACGTCGTACAATCATTTCGCTGGATCTCGAGTAGAATTAACATTTATTTTCTTCCCCACGAAACGAGCGTGCGCGTGGAAACGTGGTACACGACGTATCGAACAACACGCGCCCTTTATTAAGTGAAATTTAATCGGGCCTAAAAGGCAGGAAGACGAAAAGGAAAGAAATGAAAGGAAGAAAAAAAATGTTGCGTTTTCTGGCTCAAATCACAATGGAGGTAAATTGAAGATAGACGCGTTTCCAGCTGGAAATCTTCTGGCCCAATTACCATCAAGATATATTCAATCGTGGGGACATCTAATCAGACACCACAGGCGGGTGAATCTGCGGGCAGTTTATAAATTGGACCCTCCTTGTATATGCTGATAGAAGTCTGGGATAGAGAAGGGAAGCCGGAATCAATGTGATGGAACTCAGAATTAGTGAGAAAGAGAAGGAGAGAGAGAGAGAGAGAGGGAGAGGAGAGTTACGGGGTAGAAGTAGATTTCAACCCTCCCGAGGGGATTTTCAGGCTAGCGAGTTCCGTACCGGGGTACCTTTAGTCTCTCCACTCGTGTTCTGTGAGCCGACATCCCGCTGCACTGTATGGTGACATTCATCTCGATTCAATTTTCCCGGATAAAAATTATAACTGTGTAGCTGGACTGTACAGGGTGTCCAAAGTTGCAAAGTTGTGCAAAGTTGTCTTAGAACAAACAAAAGTTATTATAATCGTAATCAATCGAGAAATTGGAATTTGCAATTGAGCTTGAAAATTTTTCCAAACTTCACTTTCACCTCGAAAGAAACGAAGGAAACGTCTTAAACGTGAAATCGTATACGAGCAACGAGACCACCCTGTGTAACTGCTTTTCATCGATCTTTTCATCGATATCATCGAGACCAATATTAAGGCACGAGATTACGATCGGAGAATGAAAGATTCAATAATCCTCTTTCCCCTCAAGGGAAAGTTTCAATTCAAAAATTGAACGGTAAAATGATAATAAAAAGTTTTTTACGCGAGAATAGAATTAGCGAAAGAGAAACGAGATCGTGTTTACATTACCCAAAGACAAAGACAAAGGGACATTAATAATTCCAACCCTGTTATTTCTATCGTCTAAAGGATAAGAAGTTTTCATAAGCAGCTTACAAAACAAGGAATCGCAAACGTATCGATCGAACCTTCGTTCCACCGACTCGGCTTAATCTTTTTAAATTTTAAGGATCACTTGCCCAGCAGAATCGTGATACACTTACTCGATGGCGCCTAGATGTAGACAATTTGCTCGAGCCAATATGGCGGAGGACGAGACACCACGAAGTTCGGATCGGAATTCGTGGCGATCCGTAATCGAATGAGTTACAGTACGTTGGATTTCCGGTTTCTTATCCCACGCGGCCATCATTGTGACCGCCGGGTGGTAAACGGAATCGTGTTTCGTACGACCGCGATATTTTACCTGCCAACGACACACGAGAGGCGTAGAGAAGAAGCGGTTTCTCGCCACGGTGGACGCGAGATCGTGGACCCGTGTGGCGGGTGGAGAGGTTCGGGAATCAAGTCGTACAAATGGGTTGTCATTCATTTCCCCTGATTCTGATTCATGCCTCCCCGCGGTTTCGTATTACTTATATATATATAAAAGGAGCGTGCCCGCGGTTTAAACAAAGCCCGACTTACCTGATCTTCGCGTTCCAGGCATGCCAGCGCGCTCACAAAAATTCGGGAGTTCATCGTTTCTTTCTCGTGAAATTTGAATAGGGTTTGAATAGGTTCAAGGATTTTCGAGATCCTTAATTTTTACCAAATTTCGACGTTAACATTTCTTATCATCTTTTACAGATACAGTCATGCTTGCGTGTTTAACATCACAGTGGAAAATCGCGCGAAACAAACGGTCCATTTATCTCACGGTGAATAAGAATCGAGGAGGAAAATAGAATTGCGGAATACGGATCGAATTGGAAGCGTGGTTTTCTCGATGGGTTCGATGACACGAGGAGATACATCGAGTCGAACGGAATAATAATGAAAAAATAATAAGACGGAGGTAACGAGCTTAAACCGGTTATACGATATTTCTTTTTAAAAGTGTAAGCGTTGCCAGTCCTCAAGATAATGTGCGTTACCTCCTCTGTTTACTCCTCTTTTCATTCCCCACCTCTCGTCAAGACGACTTCCTGCCTACTTTTCTCGTTATACGTGATGAGAGAAAAAGGAAAGAGAGGGAAGGGAGAGAAAGTGAAGGAGAAAGAGAGACAGGAATGCAAATTGAAGTTAGCTCGTTTGCATAATTCAATCCTTTATGCTATCCTTTCGATCGATAATGCGAGAAGTTGCATAATACATTTTTTATTAAGCGCCCAGGCTAACACGGACAAGAGGGTTGAACGAGAGAGAAAGAGAGAGAGAGAGAGAAAGAGAGAGAGCGGGAGCGTTTCGCGCGGTGGCCATCAAATATGCAATAAATTTCCGCGAACGTAAATATTTCAACGCGTTTAACAAATCTCCAGTTGCTGAACTGTCCGTAGTAAAACCGCAATTTCCTGTCGCTACATAAATGTCGAAAATCCTGTAAACGACGTTTTAATTAGAGACTTGCGCTTACCCGGCTAAACACGCGGCGGTGACCATCATTTGTGCCGGCGTCAATTATCATTTAAACAGTACCGGTTAAATTGCACATGCGTTACACACGCGTGCACATACGTGTTGCCATTTCATAATTTACTTTACGTCTTTAAACGAATGTTTACCCCATGATCGATGCAAGATAATGAGTTTACCTTCTCGCGTAGTAGTGGTAGTAGTAGTAGTAGTAGTAGTAGAAGAACTTTTTTTTTTTTTTTTATTTTTCACGTTTTATGGAAGGATCAACCTGCCCTCGTTATCGAGAATTTTCTTCCTTTTTTTTTCTTCTCTACCCCCTTTCCATTCCCTTTTTAAAGTTACAGCTTCTCCGCTTACACATCGATCGGTTCCGTTTTAAATTTCGAACTTTTCCATAACTTGTTTTTCTTTTCTTTTTTTTTTTTTTTTTTTTTTTTTTATTAAGTAACAAGAGCGAGTTTCGAGCGAAACCCACGACAAATTCGTTGCTCGTCACACGATGTTGGGTATGGAAAGTTTGTTACGTACTCGTTTGTAGGCACACCCCTCCTGAGAAAACTTGGTTCAACTTTTGAAGACGGTCCGGGATGCGTCAGGAACATAATGCGTTACTTGTTTCTGCATTGTTTATAACGAATATTTGGGCAACACTGGGTGAATATGATGTACCAAACTTTCTATTATATTTATATATATATATAAGAATGGAATAGAATTGGAATATGGAATAGATATTCGACACAAATTTTGATAATGCTTTTCGATTTCATCCATTAATGAGAGATGAAACAGAATAAACAGCTATTAAACGATTTATACGTAAGTAAGTTGAATGGTAAAACAAGACTTATTAAATTTCAATGATACAATTAAAGACAATAGATTAAAACAATGGATTATTCGAAAGAAATACTCGATATTTTTCTTCAATGATTCAATGATTTTATCGTTGCATCATTTAGATTATGTAGATATCATTCGCTCGAATAAATTATGTTATTTTTTTTGGTGACAGAATAATTTTTAATTGATCATTTCTAGGACAAAATTGGTGGCATTCAGATAGGATATCCGACTCGGGATATCGATGGTCTGTAACAAATTGCGTTCATAAAATTTCGGGATCACGTACACACAGCACGTCCCTCGCATTAATCCCAAGGATAATTCGATTCACCGAGATCGAAACCCGAGTCGTAGACCTAATCCATCTTTATAACGAAGATTGTGCCTACCAATGGCAAATCGTTAAGAAATCCTTACCCCCCGAAAGCTGAAAGGATTTCGAAGTTCGTCACGCTATGGTTGTATTTTGGATGCTGGAAATAATTCATTGCATTTAGGGATGATCGAAGGAAGGGTCGGAAAAAGGACTTTTCCACCTTAATATCCTTTGGTAAAAGTTCTACAGGATGAAACCATTTATAATATCCTTGCTTTTACTAAATTACGAATGAAAATTCTCATTTTTTTTATCTCGATTATCATTGAAATATCGATTAATTGAGAGATTAAATCATTTAACGATTAATTGAGAGATCTATATAGATAATGAATGTCAGTGAGTTATTCCGAATTTTTTTAAAAAGGCTTTTTTTAAAAATGTACAAAATTTCAAGAGGCGGTATTAGTGAGGAAATAGGTCAGTACCCATTTAACGATCAATTTAAAAAATTTATCGAATAATGAAGTAAAAATGTTAACGAATTTTCTTGAATCTTTTTTATTTTTTATTTTTTTTTTTTTTTTCTTTTAGAACTTTTAAAAGCTTGAAAAAATTTAAAACGTACAAAGAGAAAAATGGAACGACGTTAGTATGAGAAAGCAAGAGATTGTAGAATCCCTCAAAATATTTCCTTATTAATCATCAGAACAGGAACACGATTTCGTTTCCATTCTAATATTAACTCACATCCATAAAGAGAATTTCTTTCTTTCCTTTTTTCTTTTTGAAACGGTGCATGTTCAAGACCTAAGCTGTTTCGAGCGTTCCATGGCCGGTAACGACCATACATTTCCCCCCCTCCCACGTAGCTCGTGGATCCTCGTACATTCCTGCAAGTAGACAGATATTTCACTTCAACTAACATGGCAAGTGTCGCCGGTTGTTCTCCACGGTATGTTGGAGTGTTTGCAGAATTCGTATACGCACGAATATCCCCCACGAAACCGATGTAACATTGAAAAGTTTCGAATGCTCGGTCGAATCAAGTGCGGCCAAGTATTTGACTTACTCTCAACCCAATTCGTTCCGCCA
>NW_006263532.1:159291-168757 GCF_000469605.1 Apis dorsata | reverse complement strand
TATATATATATATATATACATATTTTTTTTCTTTAATTATTTTACCCCTCGCTCGAACGTTCAAGGAGCGAATTTCGAGGGAAAATCGAGTTGTTGATCGCCGACCAGCAGTCTGCTTTCGATCGTTTCGACGTATCGTATAGCGCGAAACTTTTACTCGACACTATCGCGCGACGTTTAATTAACGGATTAAATGGTGAACGACGGCGATGAATTAAACACCGTGACCGGTATCGCTTTGCGCGCTTCGAACAGGTTTTCAGGGGAGATTAATTTTTCTAAAATGAACTGTAGGGATTGCTCGAAACGGCCGATAACAAAAGACAATGACCGATGGCGCGCTGTCAACGTTGAACGGATAAGGAGAAAAGGGAAGAACAATGGAATTCCGATTTTAATTCAATTCAATCATCGATACAGGTGTGCGTGTTTATCCACGGATCCGTGAGAGATTTCTGAACAGGGAACGAAAGCTCGAATAACGAACCGATACCGGGAAATACTTTGGTATGAAAATATTGTACGATCGGTCGCCAAAATTGGTTTGTATTATAAAGATTATTATTTGTATTATTTTAATGAAAATTCGTGCAGAATATAATGGATTGTTCAAATTTTCGTGAATATATACATTTTTTTACAGTAGGATAATGAAAGGGGCAATCTGAATATTCATTTTATTTTGTTCCGTCTTATTACAAAATTATATTTTGTAAAAAAAAAGGAGGAAGCATTGGAAAGTTTGAATTTCCCTCGACAATTTTACTCGCAACAATCTATCCGTCACGTATTCAAATGTAAAAACAAATTTATCATCGCTTTTTAATTGAACTCGTACAACTTTTACGATTGTATCTCGATGTATCATTGATGATAAAAATAATGCGAATTCGAGCGATTTGATTAATGCAACCGTTCCTTAAGAGAGACATAAAACGACGATGTTATCTTTTTCCGCGTTTTAAACTGGAGATTAAACCCGCTAGATTAAAGGAACGAAATTGGCGGGCCGGAGCCGACGAGGGAGGCGTGGTAATTTTTTCGAAAATATTCCGCGGCCAATCGGGCGGAAAGAAATTTCGGCGTTAAAACCGCGCGTCCCCTGTTCTCATTCGCGATTCAATAACAGAAAAGATTGAACGGAAGGTACACACGCGGTATCGGCGTGTACACATCGAATCCAATAAAAACCGATTTGGCCAATTTTTCACCGCGCATAAATGGAATTCCGCCGGCGTTGGACGAAGAGAAACGGTGGCCGCCGGTACGCGCCAGCCAGATATTCCGTCGATTTGTTCGTCGGCCGGGCTGACTAATTAATTGAACGATAAAATTCAATTTCGCCGATACTCGCGATTTCGTAATCGGGATATAATTATATTATACGAAAGAAATAGGAATAACGATGAGTAGGACAAACAGGAGAATGTAAACAGTAGGAAGAGGTAGACAGAGATTTGTAACAATGGAAAGACTTTTGATATAATTGATAGATAATTAAAAAAGTTTTCTTATTAATCGTGCAAAAGAGAAAGTACTTTTAAACTACTTTCCAGAAAGAATGTTACATTTGAATCGTTGAAACCACGATTCCAGAAATAATTTTTTTAAATGAAATATACCTTTCGTTCCTCGTATTAAGCAAATGAAATTAAAATATCAATTGAGAAAAGAATAATGGAACCATTCCCAACCAACGGAATAACTCAAACTTACTACATAATAACAATTTTTCGTACAAAATTTTATTTTATATAACATTTGAGATCAATTGATTTCAATTAAAACGAACGGAAAATTAATAAAAAATAATAATTATATTTCTTTCAGAAAAAAGCCGATATCATCTCATCGTATTTCTCCTCTAAAAATCGAAACGACGAAAATATCGAAGTTGAATGATGTTTCGCGGATATGGGCAGGGAAAGGGAAGCGGCGTCGATGTAAGGAGACGGCGTCGATCGAAGGGGGTCAGTTTTTCGACAACTGTAGCGTGAAAACGGGCGAAGCCGCGGCGAATCGTCGCCAGTCACGCCCAGATACTATATTCGCTTTTGTATTCAATCCCTGCATTGCCCCTCGGCAATTTCGTTTACGTGGACCAATGGGTCACAATGGGGGTCTCACAAAGGGATGATCGGGTCCCCCACTAATAAACCGGGGGTTACAGGGGAAATCGGACTCGTGTGCCGGATTCTATCGCGAGGATGAGTGGGTCAACCGAGAAATGGCATACGACCGGAGTCGCTGGCGACGCGACAAGAAACAAATCGCATTGCTTCCCGATCCAAAAGGAAGAGAAAAATAAAAATGATAGAATTCGAAGATATTTTTGCCGGTTGGAATTCTACGCGAATTCTGGTGTTAGTAGAAAAGTATCTAAACGTTCTTATTCATTAGGCACTAGTAGAATGATCGATTTTGAATTCTATGGATGAATCGAATTTACGTACGAGAGAAATTGTAAAAATTTATTGCAACTATTGTGCTACGCTTATGCAAATGTTATTGCAAGGAAATTGGCGTAGTCCGTCTTTTCTTTGCGTGGATTTACATGGAAAGTGAAGTCAGAGCTCGGTATCCCCGTTGGCAACGGTTTGAATACCAAGACTTATGTAATGGAGAGTGGTTGGAGGGTGGATTAGGGTCTCTAGGGCGGATCTCTTACATAGTCACCTCCTCGTACTAGGGAGACCTAGTAATTGGCATCGTTTCCCAAAGAATATTCTTTGTAATGGGAACCAGGTTTAATACTCGCAACTTTCGAAGAGCATTGAACTTCTTGCTTAATTTTCCAAATTTTAAATTTGGCTGGCACATTTTAAGATTGCATGCGACACTAATGCAAACGAATGAAGCTCATTTCGCGCGTAGGCGTTACCTTTGCATCATGGAAAAATATATATAATGTGCAAACAAATGTTCGGAGTTGAAGATGAAAGTGTTGGATCCATAAATTGCAATATAAGGAAGAAAAATAATAACAGGCTGCAATTTTTGGTATTTAATTTTCTTAACATTTCTCAACTCTGCTTACGTGAATAATATTTCCACCAATAATATTTTCTTTTCAACTTACAAATATCGTAGATGGTAGAAACTATCACATCAAATTAAATGACTTCAGAATTTCTATCTTGCTTCTACAGCCTTTCCTTTTGGCAAAATTCGTATCGCGTTAATTTTAACCCTTTTCAGCTAGTCCAATATTATTTCAACGATTCTTATCAATGACTACGTATCAATGAAAATGATAAAATATTTCTATATTTTTTTTTCTTTTTCGATTTAAATATCCATGCTAATGAAAGTAATTACAAATTGGTTTATTAATCGTATATAAAATATTTTAGTTACATCGCGGATTTATTTGATTCAAAAAATAGCGCACATCTTTAACTTAACGTTCGTTGTGCAACGCGTTCATTCGTGGGTAAAGGCAATATGGTTCCTGGTAGGGCAATACAAGGGGCAAGTAGCAAGGGTAAGTAGTATAACGTGTTCGTGTAACACTTGAATAACGACGGTTCACGGGTGAAGTTCGCGTGGTGCTCACCCTATATATACATATATATATATATATAGTTTTGCCCTCTACGATTCGTAGCACCGTTTAAGCCATTCCAGTAGTTTTAACACGATGGAAAGACGGAGCTGATTGGTCCTAGGCGGTTCCCCAAGAACAGTCCCGCATTTCTCATTCGAGCCACCCTTGAAACACTTTCGGGGTTCCTCGCCTACTATGAATTTACAATGAGAACACTCCTCTTTGTCGTTAGAAAACTTCGTTTTTAACAGTGGCTCCCGAGGAAAGTTTCGCCATTACAGCCAAGACGTTTTTCATAATGTGGAACAAACAGTTGCGTTACCCGAGCTTTAAAGCTCGGTACAGAACTTTACCATTGCTTTCTTCTCAAGTGCACTGTTATTTAGTCCATTGCCGCCCCATTGAAATATATTTCGCTTGTGTTTTAATATATTTATAACTTTGGGGGATTTATCGTTTAAACGAATTTTAATTTACAAGAGATTTCTTCGGTCGAATAAGATCGATCACGAAACTTGCATCTTGAAAATATAATTTTGCAAACTTATGGCATTAACGAAATAAATCGAGATCTACGAAATATAAGCTTTTGATTTTTTTTTTTTTTTTAGAGAAAGAAGAATGCGAAGATATTGTAATTTTAACCTACTTCGTATTTTCGATCTACTCCATGACCTGGATCATAGTCAAGTACCATTCGCATAAGTACATCCACCTAAAATCCCCTAGCTAAAATTTTTTATCTTTTTTTTTCATTTTTTTTCAAGATATTTCAAAAAGCTTTCTTTTACCCGCTATTTCAAAGTATTTAAAACTTTCTTTTAACCTTCCATTTTAAAATATCTAAAGCATTCTTTTATCTTTTCGTTTCAAAGTTAAATATATTTCAAAGACGAATATCTTCAAACATATTAAGCAGGAAAATTTTAACTAAGAAGAGTGGATATACGTATGGTCAAGTATAATTTCATCATTCACGTATCACAATCGTATAATCCAGAACGAGAGCGTCGCAAACGAGAGAAATTTAAATTATTCTCTTGCATCTGTGAATATATTAAGTCGTTCCTACATTTTTTATCACGCGCAAAATTCGTTCTATTACTTTTTTTTTTCTTTTCCACCGCCTTTCCCTCCATGATGAACCTAGCCAGGCACCCAGCCAGGGGTTCTATTTGGGGTTACTTTTCAGCCTTCCATAGAGCAACCCCGTGGCAGGCACCCCTCTCTTCGGCCATTAGATGTTTTTACAATGAATCCCTATTTACCGGGCTGTCAATGCGATATTTATGTTACCCGATATTGCGTCTCCGAGCGAGTAATTGAAATTTTCCTAGCCGAAAGAGCTCCAGGTTCGACTCCTCCTAGGCTGAGTCAGCCTCTCGCAACGATCTGGCTACGCACACGTGGAATCGTTCTCGTACGTTCACGACAAGTGTATCGCGACACGAAACGATCCATGCATCTCGATCGTGCCGCCCGATTTTCAACCGATAAGATTTCTCCTCTGGCGAAATTCATCCGTGAACGTCATTCGTGCACGATATGTACGATAAGCATTCTCCCCAGGGAGTAAGGAGAGAGTCAGAGATTCTTTTTATCCGGAATATCGATATGGAGAGGTAAAGGGTAAAGCTACGTTATTTCTTGGATTATTTATCCGCTTTTCTTTCTTTAATTATTTGGAATTAATTTTGTTCATATTATGATTCCTTTTTTAAATTTCTTCCTGGAATATATAAAATATTCAGATGGAAAATGGGAAAGGAAATGTTCTTATAAATTTATGAAAATATTGAAAAATAGAAATAAATAAGCAGCCCGAGAAAGAATTAATAAATGATTAATATTGCTGTTGCTGTTAATTTAACATTAACTGCAAACGAGTCAATAAGCATTATAATTTAAAATTAGCGAATATACGTGAATGTTACGCGATATCATAAAATACTCGGCCACTTGTTTGCGGTTTTTCCCAAGCGAAAATGTGCGCACGGCTCATTTGCAATTGCAATATTTATGAATTTTCGCGTGGAAAAATTTTAAACGATTATATTACACGGAAGTCTTTCGTTAATTAACACGGTGAATCGCTTCGTTTTGTCCCTCGTTCTTTTTCTCCGTTCCCTTTTTTTCATTTCGCTGACGCAAGGATGCATTGTTTCATCGTAAACGACGCTATTAATTAAGAGTGGAAACGATTCTTCTTTTTTTTTCTCTCTTTTATTCTTTCTTTTTTTTTTCTTTCTTTCTTTCTTTCTTTTCTTTTCTTTTCCTTTTTTTTTTTTTGACCAAGCTTTTTCCACCATGTGCAAGAGTTTTATGTCAGCGAATTACAGCACGAACCTTGTCGTTTATGCAGCGAGCATGACCGAGTTCACAGTTCATCCCGGTGAAAAGCAACCGGGCCGAAGAGGCAAGAGAGTTTAAAACTTGCAATAAGTATTATTAACCGTGAATCGCACGTTTCGATACGTTATCGAATAGAAAAATGAAGGGACGATCGTTTATTATTTGCAAATATTTTTTTCATATCACACTCCTCGTATATCACAGATGACAGAATGACAAGTTGGCAACGCGCGTCAATTTTTTCACGATTTATTATTATTCGAGATTCAGGTCGAGATGAATATTTAGGTGTAGTGAGTCATCCTACATTGGTTGGAAATTATTTTTTATATAATCGATCATATTAGAAATCGAAACGATAATTTATCTAGACTCGAAATTGTATTCGAAAGTATTATAAGTTCAAATCTATATTTGAATATTATCAATATTTGAAATATACCTGTATATAAAGGGTTTCAGAAATAGACAGTCAAACTTTGTTATTTCGTTTTATCTCTCCGAGAATGAATATAGAAATACCTTTTCAAAATTTAATATTTTTGTGTCTCGAAATTTTACGAATTATTGTTATATATAAACAATTTTTCGTAATTGAGTATTATAATAAATTCTAAAATTGAACACTATTTTGCATATAATAAATTAATGGCTGTTGACTATGAAAGCAAAGAACGTGCAACTATGAAAATTTGACTATTTCTAAAGCTCCTGTATTACACTCCATTCCATCATCATCCAACATATAGTTCATATTCAAACGAAAATTAAACTGCACGAAGATACACTATCGACATTTTATAGGTACACGTATATATATATATATATATATTCGTGAAAGAATCAAAGAATCCATCAGCTCCGTGTACGAAATGTCCGTTATATTTGCGATACGCCCCCAGCTATTTAATCAAGAATTCACGTTATGCTTGTGTTTCAGTATTCGGTAAAGCATATCGAACAAACACCTAGTTCGGATGGACGGTAGGGCTCGTATCGATTTTCTTTTTCCGTGCGAGACCAGTGACGGAGTCCGGGGACAGTTTATAACGGGAAAATGTTTGATAAAAAATCGTTCAGCTTGATTAACATATCGCGTTGTTACGCGTACAACTTGCACGTTAACTTTCACCGGGTACGACAACGTTGGTGCGTATAATTACAGAACGATTGATTCTCGTGCGAAGACACTGTACTTTCTCTTATTTTTAATATTTTTCTAAGAAAGATAAATGGAAGGATCCATGGTATATCGAAACTTACTAATTTCATTGATGTTAAAGAATAATATTAAAGAAAAATTTAAAATACTTTTTCCATTTCGTAAAAAATCGACGAGCGTTGGTTTCGATATGATTCTTTTAAAAACGCTCCGTCTTCCTAAAATAATTAACCAGAGCGTGTTCTTTTTATAAGATTGCTGAAAGGTTAATATTTTCGATTATACAAAGTATAATCTTTCTTTTTCATTACGATATTCCGATATTGTGCACTTTTTGTCTTCCCCCCTCAAATGGTCACACGAATTTACGTTTCAACTCGTGATGTTCCATATAAACGAGGAAACGCGTGCAATTTGCTCGCATCGTATCGGGAAAACGGTGTTTGCGGCCGATGTATCGTAATACGAGCGCATATTGCAACCGTGACATATTTCACAGATAATAACCAGAAATATTTTTAGCAGAAGAGTAACCATTTTTACATTAATCCTCGTTCAGAGGCTTGTAACGTGGAATGGGATAGACGTAGATAACGGAAAATTACTGAATTTATTGACCAAGAATGTGCACGACACTCGTTGCACTCGCGAAGTTGCAATCTTTTCGTTTGTAAGTAACTTACAAATACTATAATGCATGGAAGATAACATGCAACTTCTTTTCAAGGGTTTTAATCGGTTTTACGAAACGGATATGCAAACTAGGAACAAATATTTAATATTTATTGGATGTTGAATATATTTTATGGAAAATTATTTTATCTGTAAAAAGAGAGCAGCTCTTATTATTCAATATTAATTTTTTATATTATATTTATAATTTTAATATTTTATTTTTAATTATATAATTGTACTCGATTATTACATTATATTTATATTATTTCATCATATAGTGATTGCTTAATTGTTTGAGAAAAAAATAGAATATATGAAAGAAAATTATGCGTTAATAGATATAAAAATCATTTTATCCCAAAATTCTATCTTCAAATCGTATAATATTAAACAAGTTTCTAAACAAGCTTCCTTCTATCAATCGATAAAAAATATCCAACTTTTCAAAAATATTCCAACGGTAAAGAATTTTCTAAATTTTCATTCGAACCGGTTAATAAAATTAAAGACGAGTCCTTCCTTCCTAAATCGAAAAGAATCTATGAACGAACAAGAAAACGACACACTGTTGTCATATTATTAAAATATAATATTCAAGATACGAAAAAAGATGGGAAAAAGGGAAAGGAGCGATTGTTCAAGATCTCGAGATAACGCAATCTTGGTGTAAATCGCAGGAGTGTGCCGCGAAATGCGAATAGCTGTTTGACCGTGCAGTTCACGTATGTAGAGCAAGTGGCAGAATTCCAAATCTCGCCACTTGGTGGGATAAACATTTCCGCCAGGACAACCGCTTTCGCGGGGTTATGGACGGCCTCTGTGAGGTCGCAAGGCTCGTATGACGTTTGCGTGAACCTCATTATCGTGGCGAGGATTAGCGAACGTTATTAGCCTACATTTGACGTAAACGGAGGCGAAACCTTTGATTCAGGCGGTTAATCGAGGATTTAAAGAAGTAAATTGTAGTCGTAATAATGGTGTGTGAAGATTTTCAATCGTTCTACATTTTTTGGTGAAAACTTTTAAATAATTATCAAGATTGTCGATAAATAATTCTAAAGAATAAATAAAATAATAATTTAACGTTGAATCGTGAAGATTTTATAATTGAATTAAATTACGTATTGAAAGGATTATTTAAAATTTTCAAAGTTTTTCATCTCTCCTTTTTCGAATAAAGAAAATCATTAATTGCTAAGGTGAAAATTAAATTTTCATCGTATTTTCTGCAACAGGGAAAACCTGAACAAATTTCGCCTTGTCTCGTATCGTTACAAAGTTATATTTCAAAAAAGAAAAAAAAAAAAGAACGAAAGAATGATACTCTCTGTATGAAACAGAATTTAAAAAAGAAAGATCTTTCCAATTATCGAGGAAAATATATTAAATTTCCAATCACAATGGCGCATATATCCAACACTTGTAACGTGAAAACCTTGCGATTAAAAAAAAGAAGAAATTCTTCCAGGCTCATCCTAATTCGATTAGACCAAGCAACGAAATTGAAAGACCAACTGTATCACCGTTTACTCTACCACTCGCCACTTCGAGTAAGCGAATAAACTTTTACAATTTTTTTATCCCCTCCTTGAGCCGTTACATTCCGCCCGGCTGCCAACACTTTCCCCAACTTCCCTTCCCTTCCTCCTTCTCGCCACTCTCCCCGATCAAGAAACTTCGTAATAAGGATATACGCAAATATTTTCAAGTTAGAAGTAGTTTCGAGTAGC
>NW_006263532.1:153324-159096 GCF_000469605.1 Apis dorsata | reverse complement strand
CTCGAGTGTCGGACCTAAGGACGCGGCCGTGAAGGAAGTCCTCTCCTCCCCTCTCCCCCTCCGAATGCTTCGCGGCACTAATCGCACGAAGTGGTTGTAATCGGCAAAACTTTTCGAACGATACCTCCTCTCCCCACCCTGTTCCGCGAGACGACAAACGTGGGAACATCCAGCGTTCTCGCAACTAATGGAATTATACGACGATGGAGTGGCTCAGACTTAGGGGAGGGGGGCGGCCACGTTTGTCAAATCCTATTGGCGAAAGTTTTTGATGGATTCCATGGAAATGTCGATTCCTTGTTGGGGAAGGCTTGCATCTTGTAATGCATCGATTGCATCGTGTATCCGCAACGATGCGGATAAGCTTCGTCGAAAACTTTTTTGATACTTTTAAAATTTATTTATGGATGGATCGGATCCTTGGATGGATCCTAAATGGAAGTTTGATTTTCGTTCGAAAGTGAAGATGCATCGTGAGTAAAGTTAATTTGAACTGAAATAAAATTCTCTATCTAATTTTATTTGCGGTGAATTTTTATTTTTATTTATTTATTTTTTTTTTATTATTGTTATTTATGAATGAGATTTTAATAGGAATTATTAGATTTTAATTTATATTCCATGACAGGAATTTTTATTAGAACTTGGGAGATAATATTTTTTTTTTTTTTTTTTTTTTCCAATAATATCTCGATAACCTGGAAATCCTTTTATGAAATTTGTATAAAAATGTGCGCACAGTGAATGAAATAGAACATATAGAATATCGCTATATACGAATAAATAAATATTAAAAATTCCACTATTGGAATATTTCATAAAAATAATTGGGACAAAAATGTAATTTCGGCCGGCCCTTAGGAGAATCACGTACTAATAAATTGCATCCTATTAAATCCAGTTAACACAGAATTCGGAAAAATTTAATCAAAATATAGTTTCAAAAAATAGATACGCGTCCTCCTGTATCATTTTACTCTCTACCAAAAAATATTTTCCAATAAAATTCCATCCCTGGTCTCCTCGATCATAATTCAAGCTTGAAACACAACTTCGGCCGTTGAAACGAAAGTTGGCCAACAACTGTGTTTCAATACCATTGCACGATGGTTCATTACGCGTCTCCTCGAAAATTCACACTTCCCTAACGAACATCGATCGCCACTTAAAGAAGGATATTATCTCGACGAGGCGGTCTGCGACCCTCTCCCAGCGTTATACAGCGTTAAAACAACGATAAGACAGACGTCCAAGGAAAAGAAATGGTGGTCCGTCCTAATGGAGAGGGTCACGACGAAGAAGAATGTATTAGAAAGGTGCTCGATGGGCCTACCTTCTACCATCGGATCACAGTTTCACAGTACACAGGGTGTCAAATATATTCAAACGCCTCTGTGGAATCGATTCTTGTTCGAAAAAGTTAGTAGCATACAACAATTCGTAAAATAGTCGTTGAAGACTTATTTATTAACTTAGAAGCAATCGAAGCTCCCTATCTTCCGATAGTTTATTAACGCAAAGACAAAACAAAAAGTTTGGTTAAGACTTATTTATCAAGTTACAAGCAATTTAAGTTATAAGCAATTGACCGAAGATAGAGGGAAACGCGTCTCTATCTCGATCGCATAGCCGGTCTTGTTCCCATCTCCGTCTCGTTTCATCCATGGCAAACTTCAATTGCTTATAAGACATTTCTGTCTTCGTTACACCCCAGGATCTCGCTTCATCCGAGGCGAACTTCAATTTCTTATAAGACATCTCCATCTTCGTTCGCAGCGCAACGCGTCCATCTTCATCTCGCCAACGCAAACTTCAATTGCTTATAACTCAATAAATAAACAAGCCTCGACCGATATTTCTATATATATATACCAACTTTTATATTTATCTTAACTTCGAGGATTAACCCTCCAAAAAGAATTTTCCATTAAATATATATTAACACCCTGTATATACACGCGGATGTAACCTCCCTCGAGGACTGTTAGGGTCCTCGAAACGAGGAAACGTTGATGAGAGGACCACGAATCACCGGCGGGGTCGAGGAAGAATAGAGGAAAGAGACGTAACACAGGCAAGGAGCAAGCGGCTAGCCAACGACTGGGCGAGCGAGAGGAGTCATTGCCACCGGTACAGGCGAACGTGTTCATCTTCGTTGAGCTGGTTGCCGTAGTAATTACGCTTTCACGTCGTGCCACCCGAGCCTCTGTGCACCTCAATGCCGTGGCTGCAGCCAAATAACTACACCGAATCCTTATACTTATTCCCCGCCTGTGTTTTGCATTATAACGTGGAGAGAACGAAGCCCGGTCGCCCAGTTTTCTCTCCACCGGCATTACGACTGCTAAATGCTCGGGTGGAAAAAACTGGCTGGACCCTGCACGAGTTCGAGAAGAGGAAGAAGGGGTGGGGAACCATTTTTAAGCTCGGCAGACGTAAAAATAGCTTTTAAAAGTTTCGAAGACGCACTCGTTAGTTTCTACCTGCCGGACAAACCGCAGTCTCTCGATGTTCAACTCCTCGTGCGAGAGGAGGGGAAGAAAAAGCCGGAAGGCTGGAAAAAGGGGAAGAAGCGGGCGTGCCGCAAGAAATTCAACCGTCTTACCCGCTGTCTCGTGGAAGCATCCGCGGTGAAAACTCCGTAATTGTGTTTCTGTATGGCTGCCATCGTGTGGTATGAAACGTAACTGGTCGTTAAGGTGCTTCGTTTTTCGGTGTTTCCATGCCTGGCAACATGATCGATGGCCGAGGTGCTCCTGGGATCCACCGAAATACCGTGTACGCAAGTCCTACCTGTCGTAATGAATTGATAGAGCGTCTCGTTACGATGCGTATGTTCTGCAAAGGGGGGAAGGTAAAATTTAATACGAGGTACGAAATATGAATAACGTTCGATGTAAGAATCTTATCTAAATTTAGATTTTTTTCGAAGTACTAAATGATAGAAATGGAAAAAATTAGAAAGAGAGAGAGAAAGAGAAAGAGATATACCATATTTTAATGTGGATTGATTTGTTTAAAAATTATATATTGAAGATGTTCATCAACTCTCGAACTTTATCTTACGTAATTAAATATATTTTAAATATATTCGGTATAGGAAGAACGCTGATTAAGTTATAATTGGTCGGAAGTCTTAGGAAGGTGTCGTATTTTATACGGGAATTATTTCTCGCCGCGATAGAACCGGATTCCAATCTTATTATATTCAAAACTTGGCACGCGTGATCCCAACCGGTTGATGCACCGATACCTATTTCTGGTTTATGAAAATCCTTAAAGTTCCATAAATCACGAGTTATGGAACAGACGTGAATTACGATTATTGCTTTTTTGGTTTTACGATGCTCGACAACGCCTTCTCGTAATCCTACTGTCAAACAGTGAAAGCGAAAGTAGAAGAATTTATATAACAATAAGTAGAAAAGAATTTACGATCATCGACACGTGCGTAAGGTTTCGAGGATTCAAGGTCCAAGGAAGCAAAGGAAACAAGGAACGAAGGAAGGAAGGAAGGAACAGAGGAGCAATTTGGTTCGGTACAGCATAGGCCATTGTGTCAGGCGTCGTAAACAGATAAATTCCATGGAATTACTTTACTGGCAATACGTCATTCGCAATTTATTCGTTAATACACGAGCCGTTGAACGAGCTCATTGCCGTTGAAATGGGATTTCCGAGTTTCCTCGAGGACTTCAAAATATTGTACCTCGTCTAAATTGCTTTTCCTCGGCAATAGGATGATTTAATGCTTGACACTGAACGGTCGTTAGCAAAATAATTTCCTTTCTAATAGAGCTATATACATCACGTTTTCCGACCTCGACCGAGATATGACAAATTTTCGAGATATATATATATATGCAATAAAATAGGTATCTTCTCGTAGTATTCACGATATGAATAATTAATCGGCGTTTTATTATTATTCTTATTTTAATTAGTTGCAAATAATCGGCTCCCTATAGCAAGCATACATGATTAATTAGCCGAATCATAATTATATCATACTATTATGACACACTGAATTTAATTTGTTATGGTCTGATTAAAAATTTAATACAACGTGTTCATTCCGAATGATGACCTCTCTGTCTCCGTATATTACGAATTTCCGGTGCATTAGTGGGTGACACATCAAATGGAATTCACAATTGTGGCGTAATTTCAATTTTTAATTTATAGGTCCCGTATAATAAATTGCGACCAATTATTATCGTCATATTACACGGCGAATTGAACGTTAATTACTTCTCCCCCTTCCTCCCCCTTCCTCCTCCTCCCCCTCTCCCGTTCTACTGCCTATATCTACCACGTAATTGTAATTTGGTTTAACGACAAATTTTCGATATGGAGAAGCGTACACCCTATATTATATTGACTTTCATATCGTAAATTGTTTCGAAGGGTTTGGGAAAGCGTAAGTAGCCCCACCGAGTCAGACAGGAATTTAATCCTTGGCTACTAAGGATTAAGGGTTCAAGAGCGAATGAACTTTCATTAAAAAATCTAATTTTCGAGAGGGACTACGTTTAACCTAGGGGATAGAATTAAATTTTATGTGCTTCCTTTTCCGCTCACGGAAGCATGAAACTTGGTTCGTTCAAGAGACGCCTGAAGCAAACGACAAATGCTATTTTGTCGGAGAACGTACGAATATTCTGCGAAACAACAGCTAACAATGTTCTTTTTTTTTTTTAAATTTCACTCGATATTAATATATTTATGACAGAAGATTTTTTAAAGAAAAATTTGAAACTTTTAAGAAAAACGTCCCATAAAATTTATTATATCCAGCTTTTAAAAATAATTAAAATAATAATCACGGACAAAAGTGTATGTAACAATAAACGTCCATCCAAATAAATGTATTTATTATATAAAGTTAAATAAATACTTTCACGAATCTCGATGAATCTTGATATAACTCGATATTAAAATTAATGGTAAAGATAACAATGCGTTTGAAAGCGACAACGATAATTTTTTTCCGACGAAATAATTTAACGATCTGTCACAGTGAATGTATAAATAGTAAAAAGTAACAATAATTTTCGAAACAATCAACCATCGATAATATTATTTCCCAGCTACAAAATATATTATAAATTGAAATAAATTATAAAAAAGGGAAAGCATATATATTTAACAGATGTGTTACCTCGCAAGAACGCGTGCAATCATGAGCGCGCGATTCAGATTTATTCTTACAACAACTATCTCGTCTCGAAATAAACGGATCTGCATACATATTCAGCCAGTTAATTGCCTGGCTCGTGTGATGCGGGTATCACGGTGAAGATTAGCGAAACCTCACGGAGCATGAGAACTAAACCAACCCGATGCGCGCATTAAGTTTATGCGTTTGCCGTGTGCTACATTTGAAACGGGGGGAGGGGGAGAAGGATCACCGAAAACGACGGTTACGTCCCTGTTAAATTGCTGGCTACACATTTTCTGATGCGAATCTAATACACGGTGGGGGCCCGACAAAAGAACTTGTTACGTTTTGCGATATTCAAATTTGAACGAGACACGGATTAAGGTGGAATTGCGCTTCGCGGGGAGGATAAAAGCTCATTTGCGCTGTGGAAATAGCAAGTTCCACGGCGAAGTGGCTCCCAGGGATGTAATTATATTCGTCCTCGGCTGTATTAAAAGAATATATCCTGTTGAAAAGCGTAAAGTTAGCCGTGCACGAAATAATTGAGCTCATTGCCGGTTGACAATGAATATCTCATTGAATTACTCGACGCCCATTCTTATTTTCGA
>NW_006263532.1:152346-153053 GCF_000469605.1 Apis dorsata | reverse complement strand
TTTTTTTTCTTTTATTAAAAAAAAAAAAAAAAAAAGAAAAGAAAAGAAAAGAAAAATAGATAGAAAATAAATTATCTTGATCTTGTATTGAATTATATTTTGTAAATATTAGAAGAATTTTTTTTTTAAGAGAGAAATTCTTTTAAGAAATATCGAAATTTTTCTTTTTTTTTTTTTTAACAAAGAATTGCCTGTAATACATATCGAAATTTCTTTAAGAAAGAAATATAGAAACATCGTTATCGTTTGCAGTTCCATGCGTTGTTTTCTAAACACACATAAGCGTATTGGGAATGTTTTTGAAGCTTGAATGCCCATTGCATCCATTGTATTTACGGAGAGGCAGATTTTATTTAACTTCGAAAGGAATTCGCGAAACATTTTTATCGAATTCGTACGTTCTGATTCATCGTCGAAATTTAATATTCCGGCAGGATGGTGAAAATACCATCGTTTTTTGTGTTCCATCCTTAAATCTACGTGTTGTCGAAACATTTTTACAGGATAACTCCCCCTTTTTTTCTCTCTCTCGTGTAATTTTTCGTTTCCGCTCAACGAGAACACTGTTTTATCTTTGATCACAACGATGCTCGGTGAAACGAGAAGTTATTTTATATTACGCGCCGACGAGACTTAAGGAGACGTGTAAACATTTGACGAATATTATAAATGTCTCGAGTGAAAATATTTCGCTGGTTGCAATGTTT
>NW_006263532.1:140760-152244 GCF_000469605.1 Apis dorsata | reverse complement strand
AAAAAAAAAAAGTACGAATGTTAAGGTAATGTATAACGAATTAAGCGAACTTTATTTCCACCGTCGAATTTAATCGTATCGCAATTTAACACAGACTTAAAACGGGCAGCGGTACAAATTGAAACACAGTTTTGTCAAACGTTAATTACTTTTCAAACGCGGCCATGCACCACTCGTACGGGCACTGTTTCGAGATAAAAAGTGTCTTCGTGATTCGCGAAATTTCGCGTTATTTTTAATCGGCGCGCCGTGATTTCCTGCCCGACCCCCTTCACCTATTTCATTACCGAGTTTTAAACGGAACGAAACGATTTCGAGGAGGAGGTTTCGCACGATATTCGAGTCCTACGAACATCCTATGCAAGCCATCGATCTCATCGAAACACAAAGAAATCGAAACAACATTCGCCGGGTTGCAGCACTTGCCTGCTTCCAAATCCATCCTTCGCGAGCTATGATAAAAAGATCTATCCTACTCCACCATTTCCTTTTTGTCTCGCCCTCCGGTTTCCTGCTCCACCATCTACCACCTCTTCACCACCATTCTTTTTCAGATCTTAGAAGAATGGAAGGACTGGAAAGTGGCGGGCATGTGCCACGGGGATTGGCCGCTCGTTGGAAAAGCGGACCCTGAGTCGAGTCGAATCGCGTGTACATGCGCGGCGGGTTGTATCAGCGCCGAAATATTTCTGAAAGAGCGGCGACTGACGGGAACGAGATCCGGAAAGTCCTTGGAAAAGAGTGGAGCTAAGACGCGGTGTCGGGAAAAAGTGAGAACGCGGGACGGGAAAGAAAGATGCAGTGTGGGAGGAGGGGAAGAAGGAAAGAAGAAGAGAGAGACCGAGTGCAAGAGCGAGAGAATGCGAGAAAGATGAAGAAAGAAGTATTGAGGAAGAGGTACGAGGGTATATACCGAAGAAACGGGTGGTCGTTCGGTCGTACGTGAAGGGTCGGCGTTAGGCAGTTGGAACGTGGAATAGTGAGGAAAAGGATGGATGGAGGGAGAGAGAAAAAGAAATGAAGCGTGGTAGGGTGAGAGTAAGGGCAAAAGGACGACGAGGGGGTATGAGAGTGAAAGAGGTGCGAGGGAGGTAAAGAGAGAGAGAGAGAGAAAGAGAGAGAAAGCTGGACAAGGGGTTGGTGTGCCTAGGGTCGCGCGAGAAGAGTGGCGAGGAGTGGGGAGATTCCCTAGCAGAAACCAGTCGGGTCCCGGCCTCAGGTCGCGACGGGTGTTTAGTTTACAGGCGAGCGCCGTACCGTACGGTCGACTCGCGCGCCGTTTCGTATTATATTTCGTACGTTAGTTATCGGACGGTGGCTCGACAATTTTCGACTCGATTTTCGTACAGTTTAACACGGAGAGCAACGTGTTCGCTATCAACGTGTTATTTTCGAAGAGAGAAGAGTGATATTTTCTTGGTGAACGAAATTTTCGAAGCATGCGAACATATCGTTGGAACTACAGTGAAGTTAATCGCGTGTGACGAAATTGTACAACGTGAGTCATAAGTGTAGCTGATCCCTACCGATAAACTAATATAACCGTGACAGCGTACACAAAACTGTCGTGTCTGGACGTATTTACGAGACCGTTACGCGAATACGCAGATAATAAACAAACAAAAAACGAAGGCTTTCTTGGAACAGTGAAAGAAAAACTTTCCCTGCGGGCAATTTAGTGTAAACTTTAAAACTGAACGTTTGTCGTGCTCTTACCGTTATTGTGCGCAGTTTGTCGTTGATCGCGTTACATTCGCGTTACAGTCGGATAAACGGTGAAATTCGGACCACACTCAAACGGTTTCTCGTTCGTGATTTAGTGAGTGAGAGTGACAGAAGTGTGTAAACAAGGCGAAAAGTGAAAAAGAAGAGAAGAAGCCTTTTTTTATCCTTTTTTTTACCGGTCAAGATACCTTGGTAAAATTCTTCCTGCCACTTGTACTTCTCTCGAGAAGCTCGACTATTAAAACTGGCAGCAACTTCAGAGTACTTCGTTCACCGAGTGGTAAGTTTTATCCATTTCTTTTTCGATTCTTTCTATCTTCCTTTCTTCGCTTCCATCTTTGCTTCGTTTTTTGTGTCAACTGGGCACACTTGTGCCTAACTTTACTCAGTTCCGCGGCCGATAAGATCGGTACACTGTAGAAATAGTTCGAGAGATCTTTGCAGAAAAATCTCTTTGACAACATCGATGTCGATCGGTCGTCCACTTACGTTTCGAATGCAATGCTTTATACTGTTTGCTTCGGAATAGAAAACCCTTTAGAGATAGTCAATCGTATCTTCTCGCGTTCCCTTTTATCTATGCTCTTTGCTTGATCGTCTGAAGCTTTGACCATAGATGCTATCACACATCGAGTGAGCGACATTTACGCGCCAAAAAGAGTCATAAAAGAGGAAAAGATGGCTGCCTTATGTAGATTATCGAGAAAGTCATTTTATCGTGATACATACGTAAAAGATTGGAATCGATCGAGTAACAATTTGTGATCAAATCATGTTTTAAAGTTACGATTACATAGAAAATAAGTTAATATTGTATTTCTTTTTTAGATAATAAATATCATTTTCAAGATATTTATTAGTAAAAAGACAAACATAAAAATTTGATAAAATATAATTATTCTAATATGTTTCGTTCGTTTTTCGTTATTTTTTATTATTATCATCGGTAATAAAAATAACGAAAGTACGAATATTTAATTCGTTTCGTTCGATCGTAGAGCCACGAAATCAAAAAAGATCGATCTCATTCACTCTCGTCAACTTGTCAGTCTGTTTTATCGGCTTACACGTTCAATATTTATGTCCGTCAACATTCTTCTACGTCTCGTCCGTGTATTCCTTTTCGCGAACATACATTGTTTTCGTCTTTTTAAAAGATCAATATTGTATAATTAGAAAATATGTTACAAAATTTCAATTCGATCGCGGTTGATAAATTGAAATGAAAAGTGGAAAAGAGACGGAAGAATAAAACTTATATTAACTCAAGAATATTTTTATTACATTCATAAATATGCATATTATTTTATTTTTCATTTCTTTACTTTAACAAAATAATTGAAAACACATTTATGTTATATGTTAACCTATAATGTTTTGCTATTTTAAAATCATTCGTATTCGAATATTCATGAATTTTCATATATTTAATTTTTCAATTTCGAAAAGATTTCTCGCAATTCTAAGAGTTCGAATGTTCTCTCAAAATTTAACATTCACGAATTCGAACGCTTAACTTGCGTGTATATACAGTTTTCGGTTGCGTACGCAATATAGAACCCAGTTCGACGTTCCGGCAATATTCTCCCGTTTTTTGCAATTCGAATTTCCACAATCAAGCTTTTCTAAGCAACAACTGCGAATGTTTATCTTGATACCGTGGAAAATAGTCCGTTTCGCTTTGTGTGAACCGCGTGACCAGAACGAAATTTCGTAACAGTCGAGAAAACTTTTAAAAACTGTGATTCCGAATTCCGGGAACTCACGATTCATCTCGTGGCCGAATACGTATTTCGAATAACGTGTAGATAAATTTGCAAACTTTTAAATTTTCATTATAGCTCGTAAATTTTTGGAAACTGATGCAATTTTCGCGATAATTCATAGATTTAGAGATAACATATTAATTTTACAATTAATAACACGATTAATTTTACAATCTTATCGATCTTGCTTAAATATACAATATCCTATTTTAATTTACAACTGTAGGACTTTGATTAACCGAATCATGATTATGAATGATCTCGATTAACAAGAGTTCCTTTCGTAAAATAATACAAACAGAGTCGTAAGACACGAACGATCGCGTGACAGAGCATTCGCAAGTGCAAAATTAATAAAATGAAATATGCGAATAAATTTGTTTGACTGTAATTATATTGTTAAAATATCGTCTATCGTGGTATGTATGAAGTTCATTTTATTTTTATAAAATAAATTATATATAAAAAGAATTAAGGTTAATTCTTTCATTTCTATAAAGCGATACTAATCATAAAATTTTTGTTACCAAAATTATGATTAGCACTTGACTTTTATAAAACGAAATGATTTATTTTAATAGTCGGATCGGTCGAAAGTATATTCGCATATTTTTATAGAGATTAGAAAAAAAAAAACAGGAAACACAAAATCCAGTATTTTTACGAGTTTGATTAGTTCTATTATTAAACCGGTTAATCAAGTTCCCTGTTATATTTCATAAACCGCGATACTCGACAATTTTTATAATACAATCTCTACGACGCTCCTATAACTAAAACTTTTACGAAACTTCGTAATGAACCTTCGTCGTGCGAAATTTACACATCTCTCGATATTCGTCGAAGACGAAGACGTAGTACGAATGACCTAATTTCCACGGTTACCGGTCAAACGGTTCTTATAAAACGCCCCAAGTATAATGGCCATATCCAAGCAAGACCGAGAATTTAAGAGCATTGTCGTGTAGCGGATCCGTAGTCGAAAATAAGAAAAGTTTGAATGAAACTCTTTTCACGGGGTCCATTGGTCGGTGAAAAGTCCTTCCACTCGTCGCGATATCACGGATGTCTGTAAATCTCGAGCGAAGATATCATCCTCCTCGACCTCTATTTATACGAAGCTGGTGGTGGATTCGCGATAAAAAAAAATATTACGCGGAAATGATGAGAAATAAAAGGCGCACCGGTTCGTTTTTTATGCTATAATCTTGACGGTTACGTGATGATACACATGTGTGGCAACGTGCATAAAAGGGAGAGATATATCGCTTTTATGAAAGGGAACGAGATTTTCGTTCGCCATCTTGCTCTGAATGAAAAATACAGAGAAACGCGATGTGCGATGTTTTAACGTGTTTGAAAATATTAATTTCAAGTTCGAGAAATTATACACCCCAACGATATATGGAAATGACGTCCAGTGGAGTTTCGTTTTTTGATATCTCTTTTTCTTCGTATCAACGTTCTATTAATTCAGAACGATTCAAAAGAGAGAGATATATTTTTTTTATCATTTTTTTTTTTTTTTTTTTTTTTTTTAATGTTTGTTCACACTGCGTTGCATGGGTAACGCGAGGGTCTCGTCGTTCATATCAAATTTTTTTTTTTATTTCTCCCTCCGCGCAATCTGTTTCCACTCCGTACCTTTATCCAGCTTTTCCGTGACCGGCGGCGTTTCGCATCGAAAATGCTTTGAATGCAAAAGAGAAATCGGTGTTGGCAAAAATTACGGAAAATCAGATGGATATCGTGATTTTAAAGCGTAAAAAGATCTTGCTTGCTTGGCAGGAAGATCGTTCATTTTGGTTTTAATAAATGAAAGGGGGAAATTTTCGTTGCTTTTACGAACGAATTACGAAAAATCTCGATTTATCGGTGGAGGAATCACTCATATATCGATCTATCTATCGTCTATCGATAAATATCGAAACGATCGTTCACTCGAAAATTAATTAATAATTAATACTAGAAATTAACAAAACTATTTCAACGACAACTAATTAACGCATCGACAATTAATTAATTATTGTTTACGCAATAGTGTTCCTCGTTAAATTAATTGCACGATTGGCCAGCGGAATTCGCATGCACGTTAAAATCCATTCTCAACGATATTTTATAGAAGGCTATTAGATGACGAGGCGATGATGACGAACCTTCGCACGTGATATTTTATTTATTCGAGAAACGGTTCAACGATCGGACCCAAAAGCGCAAACTTCCTCAAGAACACAAATGTCCCGTTTTGCAACATCGTTACGTCACCGGTCTAAACCCTGTAAAAGAGATTCGCAGAAGAAAAAGAAGGATCGGCCCCGACACACGGCTTTGTCGTCCCCCCTTCCTCCTCCTCCTCCTCCTCGTTCGTCGTCCTCCTGTTTCGATACGTATATACCCCCCGGTCGCGTGTAGCAACGCGTTAGCAACGACATCAGCAACAGCGGCGGCAGTTGGAAAGTTTGGGATCCCGGGTCCCAGAGAATTTCCATAAGTTGAAAGATGGCTTCTTCGCCAAAGTGAGAAAAGATTGTCGCGCGAAAGCGGCGCGGAGAGAGCGGAGATGGCGCAGCCGGATACCGCCACCAAGGCTATACATTATTCGCTTGTCCTACGCCAAGATCTTTACCGGCTATCTCCTTTAAACCCTTCTTCCTCGAGCTCTTCGTTTGTCCCGGCCAACAACGCTTCCACCCCCTTCCCTATCTTTCCTTTTTCATTTTGCCGAGGGGGCGGCCGTCGTGCGCTTTCGACGCTCGCCGCATCTGCATAGAAATCACGCGAAGAAGAAGGCGATTCTGCGTTGTTGTTGCGTGCCTTTCCACGAATTGGCTAATGCGATTCTCTTCCCCTTCTATCCACGAGTTTTTGCACCCGTGTAATTCGCAAGTTAAGGAAAGGATAATGCTAATGCGTTTAATCCGAAATGTGTACCGTTCGAGATATTGAAAGATACGTATTGAAAAGTAGAGGAGAAAGATTAGGAATTTTTCATTAGTGTAAATTAAACATCTAAAAGAGGTAGTTTTAAGAAATTTCATATGAAATCGCAATCATTCTTCGATCATTCGTAATTCGTTTTCATCATACGTACGTTGTGATTGTCTCTCTTCTAAGCCTTACATCCCAATTTTCATTACCTCGTGCAGTTATCACGCGTATTCAAAGACGAAACTCGATAATGACGTTAAACACGTAGCCGTGTGGGCTTCGAAGAAGTTGAATCGTTAGGTCACTGTTTAAATCGCGGGTAACAGATAAGGCGACGTTAAAGGTCGATATCGGGTGTGCAGGAACGTTCTCTCTCCTCTCTTTCTGTCTCTCTCTCTTTCTCTCGTGCGAACCGCTCACGCGAATTCTCGTTTTGCGAGCGCACGCGATACGATCTCGTATATTTCTCGCGTAGATTTCGCGCCTCGTATCGATCTGACTTTATTTTATACGGCTAATAAATTAAGAGTCCCGGTGTTAATGCACGGAACGAGCGTTGTTACGTTTCTTTTCCTTTGAATTACGAGTTCCCGGCATCGATAACTTTTATTTAGATATTAATCCTGCGACGTCACTATTTTTACTTATTCATTTTTGTTATTTCTATTGAAAAAATTGTTGCGGATATCCAACTTGCAATTCCCTTTTCGAATAATTGAACGGTCGAGTAATGCTTTCGTTCTGCAAAAAAAATGGAAATTTAATAAATATTCCGTGTAAATTTTGTAGGGCTATTTTATAACGAAATTTGTTATTTTTTTTAGCAATTTGCAGAATTTTTATTCAATAATTTCATTTATTTATAAACTACTGCATCCCTTAAGGATTCAAAAAGTTTCGAGGAAAAGAGTTTCGTATATGGAAATTTAGATATCCGCTTTTTTTTTCCTAACTCTTGATCTACACAACTTCCTTTTTAAATATTAAATCTTTTCAAATAATGCTTCCGTCACTCGGCAGAGAGTCAAGTGCATGGAGCCCCAGTTTATTGCGTTTCAATGCGGTAGGTCTCACGAGTGTGTGACAAAATGCAGAACTACGCTCTTACGCCCTCTCTTTCTCGAGGGTGGAATAAATTTAAGGATTAATAAGATTCCGGAATAGCGTGTACCTTGCCTCTTTCGCATTCACCCAGTTTAATTTTAGAACCGACCTTAACCCCTTTAAACAATGATGATATTCTCAATTTAACTATTTTACTTCCAAAATATCGTGGAAATTGTACATATGTGTGTAAATGTTTATGTGTATAATATTAGTAGAGAACACGTTAAATGTCAAAATTATTTCGCACACGAATTTGCAAATTTTCTCTTTAAATAACTACGCGATAAGGGTTATTTCTTTTCTTTTCTTTTTAACTTTATTTCCAACCAAAATATTCCTTGTTCGTGTAACATTTTCGGTTAGCAACCTTTTTCAAAATTACGTAATGTATTTTAATTGTTCAATTGGATATTTCCAAGAAAATCATTTCAAGGAATATATTTGACATGCGAATATATTTGACAGTAAAACTCTAACGAGGGTTTTACTTTCGAAAGTTATTCGTCACCACGTTGAGAGTAAAAATCATTCACTGTCAATCAATCTCTCTCAATGTAGTATCCTCTTGAAAAACACTCTCATCAAAATTTTCTCATCCAACGAATTAATAAAAAACTCCTTATATTTACAATTTCGCAACGCCATAAAAAGGAACAAACGATATAATAAAAGAAACGAATATATAAATAAATTAAAGATTAAAAAGATATTTAGAATCATATACGATAAAAGACAGAGAGAGAGAGAGAGAGGTGTCCTGCCGTGAGCGGAACATATGTTAATTCAATAGCGTGAGTTCTTCCCTTTCTCGAGCTGCACGAACGTCTTCCCTTTCCCTTCGAAGACCAAGCAAATCACGCGTTTTATCCGTGTTTCCGTTCGTAACGTCGGTGGTACGCGTTTACAGCGTGTGCCTCGTATTACCATACTTGGCACCGTCCCGCGCAATGGCGTGTCAGAGCATAATTGAACGTATACCTGGCCGTGCATACCTGAGCGATTACGATCGTACAGGTATGCTCGGTTTTTCTTTTCTGAGCTCTCCATACCGATAGTCGCGAATTTTCACCCGATCAAGGGTGAAAATTGTAGACTCGAAACGCACAACGCGTCGACGCGATTGCGAGATTAACGCGGCTGTTTGATACAATCAAACAGAGACGGAGCTCGGCTAATTTCAGTCGAAATCGTGGCATCGACAGGATTCGCCTCGCTTCCCTAATTATACTAATGCGAGGTAAACTTTGCTCCTCTGCCAGAGTTGAAATACGCGATTCACGTGTATTCTCCAGAGTTTCGTTCCTTCATTTTGGAAAATCGGATCGATTTTGCGATTGTGTGTTGAACTTTTGTAATTGTTCGATGTGAACGAACGTGAATGAATAAATTAGGTAAAAATGTGAGAAAGTAATAAGTTTAAACGTGTAATTTAAACAGAATATTTTTTGAAGTTAAATTGTTGTCCAGCCAGATTAGAGGAACTGTTAGAATAAAATTTACGTTCAATTATATGTTGAATGTAGAATTATTGATTTTTATCGAATGAATAAATATCCAATAATCATATTATAGAAGAATTATTTAAGTATACGTAACCGATTATTATTAAATTATAGATTTAAATTTTTAGGGAAGATTTTTACATTACTATATTAGTTCCTATTTTTGTAGAAATAATAGGATATCTCACGTAAAATTCGAGAAATTATGGAAGAAAATTCTTATTTATTTGATGCGGGAGGGAAAAAAAATAGGATACGAAATACAAGTTGCAAATGAGGTAACATAGGTGCAGAACGTTTATTAAAACTTTCATTCCTACCGATGTGTTCTCCTGCAACTCCGTAACCGTCCAAAATAATTAGAGGATCTCGAGTTTGAGGGTTGCACGTAACTCCAGCCCATTGTTCAATTCGAAATCCTTGTGGAATTTTTTATTAATTAAATATCGTGCCATTTTCACTATTTCTATTCAATATCCTATCGAGATTCGTGCTATTTTCTTTTCTATTTTAATTTTTTTGCATATTCACGATTACACATTCGATCGAAATACTTATCGCTCAACTAAACAGCCTACAGAATCAAATATAATATCCCCTCCTCCATAATTCCAGAAACCATTAACGAGAAACGTATGTACGATCTGCTCACGACTCATTCCTCGCCACGCGAAACATCGAAACGTATCCAAAAGGAGCATCGAAAGAATCTCGTAGGAGCTCATTATACAACGTATAACGGCTTGGAACCAGAAGGAGCCAACGATCTTGGAGCCGTGCGGAGCCACGCACACGCCCACGTGTCCTTATCTGGTCCACCCGTGGCGCGTGTTAATTGCCTTTAAATTCCCGGCCAATGCTCGAATAGGAATCGGCCTGTATACGTAATGACAGCCGGAAAGAATGCTAATGGGGAGAAAAGGAAATTCTCGAAAGCAGGGATCGCGTGATCTGTAATTTGGTCGTGGAAACGCCAAAGACACGTTGAACGATTCGACGTGGTAGGAGGGTGAGGAGGGTGTGTGGTAGGACGCACCAAAGGCGCACTTACAAATTACGAAGGACGGGGAGAGTCGCGAGCGGTCGCGATGGACGGAATACCCGGTGATTTGGGCAGGGGCGACGAGATTAAGCCGCCGTCCCAAAAACCATGATTTCGTCGCGGCAGAGGTATATATTATCCGCGAGAATTAGGAAGGGGTGGCCGAGGGGTCGAAAGACGACGAAAAGGATCGCTTTGAATTGCTAATTTCGCTTCGGGGACCGTCCTGAGTCACTCGGTGATGTTTTTTCGCTTTTCGTGCGTAATTATGGCGGCGGGAACCATCGCTCGTCTGTGTTTTTCGATATCTTTCCTTCCTTCTTTTTTTTTTTTTACTTTTTTGTTATTAACTTTTTGAGGGCAACTTGCGACATAATTATTGTTTCACGATTAAAATTGAGAGTTTGGAATTGCAGTCGATAATTGCATCGGCCGTGAAATTTAATTAGGCTAATTGGTATACTAAAATTGAAATATAATACCAATTATTTGGAATGAAAGAAACATAAATCTGGAGAAATATATATACGACTCAAAGTTTATACATTTCTCTGTATACAAAAGCGAAAAAACCCATTTATTTTTTCCTTCCTTTCTTTTTGTTCTCCATATTCGTATCCCGTTTCTATAAATCAAAAAATGAGCGTGTTTCCGGTTATTTCTTATTAGCACGGGCGGATGATTGCAAATTCTTCTCATCCCTGTCAAGTGGAGACGCGAGAGAGTTGTGTAAATTCGCAACACGATATAATAATCAATCGGTGGGATTGGTGTTTGGTCGATGACAGGGACGGATGAGAGCCGTGCCGGGACCCCCCTTTGACTTGCTAATTCGAAATTGAAATCGCTTGGCTCCGGCTGAAAAAAGAGCGTGTTAGCTTTTGTTCGGAGAAATTTCATCGATGGAAAACGTATTGTCTGCCGCGTTCCGTCACGCTCCGCCGGTGTCCATCGATTCACGCTTTTGTCGCACGCTGAAACCTCACCCAGTATGAACTAAAATGATTAATTGAATATCGGTATATCGCGATGCGAGGGAGCAATCGATCCAGGCGTCGATGTAACACCCTCCATTTTTCGGTCGGACAAGTGGACGAAACAGGGGAGATGGGGAGGAAATAAAAAAAAAAAAGAAAAAAGAAAATAGGAAAAAAAGAAGAGAAAAAGAAGAGAGAAGAAGGGAAAAAAGACGACACGATCGTCGTGTCGAGACCGATCGTGTTTTCATTCACGGATCCCATTCGTGGCCGCGGCTCTTGAATAAAGGATCGATTCTCGCGAAATAGACCGTGGTGACGTATCATGAGATTAAAGAAGTCGTCGCGAACGATTTCGAGATCGACGATCCGATCTTTTCTCTCTTTCTCTCTCTCTCTCTCTCTAAATTCCATTCATTTCTTGGTATCGGATGCCG
>NW_006263532.1:137274-140556 GCF_000469605.1 Apis dorsata | reverse complement strand
GTTCGCGCGTGAAAATGTTTATTCACGAGGTGATCGAGGGTGGAAAAAAAAAAAAAAACACCGCGTTAGTTTCAAGTCGCGTTGGAACGATTGGCATTTTCACTACTGATGAATGTCCAAACGCGTGCCGAAATTCCAATGCTCGAAATGTATCAGCACTCTACGTATGTGAAATGTCATATCATTTTCTTTTCTTTTTTACTTCTACTATGAAAATCTTACATTTAATATTTTAATAAACCGTAGATCGGTGGATATAAAATATCTCCGTATAAAATCGATTCAACTAATTTGTATTGTTTTCACACCCGATATCAATCTCTCTGCACCTCGTGTAACGTATTGTCGAAGCTCCACGATAATATTCCAGGACGTTATTTTTTTTAACGAGGGCACAAAAGCTGTAAATGTCGAGGGCGTGTAAATCGTAAAGCCGACAGATCGGCCATGTCATCTGCGTTAGATGAATGCTACGGGTAAGAAATGGACGAGTGGCACCATATATCATTTAGATAATTATATTATGCCGGTTCTCGTGTATATGTGTGTGTATTTATAGTCGCGAGAGGTAACGTCACCCTATCTGCCTCTCATCCGGCTCGAAAGTAGTATGCAGGGAGATAACGAACGAGTTCGCGCCACCAAGGGGTAAAATATTAAATTGTCCGTCATTTATACCCTTCATTCGGCCGGGCATCGCGAGGAGGAAACGCAGATGCTTTTGTGAAGATAGTTATACTTTTCCTTTTCGGCGATGAGCGCCCCAGTTTTATCTCGCTCGGCTATCGCCTCCGGCTCTCCAACAATTAACCACATTTATTTCAAACGTGATTCCTGCTTAAATCTTCGATTTTTCACTTCTGACGCGTGGAATTATTCGAAAATCCAATGTAACACTCTACTATACGGAAGTATAGATACGTTACGGATGAAAATTACTTTTTCACCAGTGGAAACGTACAAATATGATAAATTTCCTTCGAAAGTCCGAATTTTTTCATCAAAAGTTATTTAAAAGAATTCGTTCAGCTCGAAACGCAATCACCAATGTATAAAAAGGAATATTGCGTTCATTTTGCGTTAATTGAATTTGAACGGTGAAATAATTAAAAGAAATCTTTCGACTTTTCGAAACCGCTTAACTCGAATGCGCGTTACCTTTTTCCTCGAATCGTGTCATTTTCTTTTCGCTCCACTAATGAAATGCAGAGTGCCCTCCCTTTAAACGGAGGAGGCCGAGGAAGCAACACTTTGGCAAAACTCGCTTTAAACTTTCCTCGTTACGAAGGAGCAGGAGGAGAGGATCGAAGGGGCGAGTTTCTCTTGCGAGGGGACGACGCAAGAAAACGTCCGCGTTTCCGCTGATCGACGTTTGCTCGCGTTTACAACTGACAATTCGGAGCGTTCGAAAATTACCTTACGAAGGCAGGCAAGGAGCACTCGACACGGGGCAAAGAAAATACGTCGTACATTGGAGGATCCATTGAGAGAGAACTCGAAGTCACGACGAGAAGCGTGCAGCAACGACTTGTTCGAACGACTGATGGTCCTTTAAGGGCGTTTCTCTCGACTCTCCCTCTTCCTCTCTCTCTCTTTCTCTCGTGGACGAAAGATTTACGAATTGGTATGCACTCGCATGAGAACGCGGTGCATGATCGCAACCACGTAAATGCATTCTCGAGGACAAACGACCAGGCACACAGTGGCTCCCTTCACCGGAGAGGGAAACAACAAACCCAGCCAGCCTTTATTCTCCTCGCGTGGAAACGACTTTCTGACAGAGAATTACTCGATCAAACTCGGGAACAATAGTGTTAAACAGATGAATTACTATTGTCCGGATGGATCGTTAAAATTATAATAATGGTAATCGAGGTTTGTCGGATGAAACAGAATCAAGATACAATATCGAGTAAATGATATAATAGTCGTAAATGGTTTGGTTATATTCATCATTGATTATTCATTTATGAAAAATATTTGCATAATGTAAACGTATTATTGCGTGAATTAAGAAGAAGAAAAATTTCAGTTTGAAGATCGCATCGAATGTCGCCTCTAACAATGCATCGTAACGTTGAAAGATCGTTTCAATTAAGGCAACGTGAATAAAATTCCGCTCGTTGAGGAGAGAGAGCGGAGTTGTTAATTGCACAGATTTGACAAATTCCTTGGGACGACACCCCGTAGAAATAATTGCTCCAGGCGGAATACATACACGTACACGCTCAAAAGGATCTAAATCCTTTCGTACGTGGCCAGGGTTAACCGTTGGCCACACGATCTGCTCATTAGGCTGTGGGCCCCTTCTCGACTGTAATATTCATCAACCACTAGGGGTTGGATATCCGCGGCGAGAGGAAATGAAGGAAAGCGGCGCGGTTCGAGATTAAAATGGAGATTCATCCCGCGAAGAAACGCAGAGGGGAGAGGGAGAGGAAAAGGGGAAGAATATCGCTCGCAGCTGGATCTTAATTGTCCATGCAAACCGAGAAGTCAATGTCGCCCGTGAAATTGAAATTATTTCAATCGTGACGAATTAAAGTGAACTCGAAACTGCGCCGTATAAATTGGTAAATTTTCTCATAACAGGTGGCAACGCGGAATCTCCATAAAATGGAGATAGATATTTTCCCCGTCGAAATAAATCGAGACGAGGATTTTAGAATTGATCTTCTTTTCGCAAGGAAGAAAGAAAAAGAAAAGAGATGGAAGAATTTTATTTCTCTTTTCACGATAAATATAATCTAGCGTCGAAGAAAATTTAAATTATCTTTAACGAATGGATTATTGGATTTATTAATTAATTTTAATCTTCCTTAAATACGATTTTCAACGATGGATTCTTTATATTAAATTGTTTTGAAATGGGTGAAAAGATTAAGTTAAACGACATCCTTTCGTATTAATTTTTGCTGATTTTTTTTTTTTTTTAAATTACAATGCATCATTCCTACATTTCGAGCGCACATACGAATCAAATTAACGTAAGCTCGTTCTACACCTCTACACCTATTATAAAATTCCCAGAGAATTTTAAAATAATTAACCCCCATAACTCGATCGGGAGCTGCACGAACTTGGAAAAAAGAAAGAGAGAAATAAATTCTCGTTTCTTTAACTCGTTAAATACCAACCCGGCATGCAAACATTGGAAACGGGTAGTACACGGGTAGTATCGTTAAACACAGGGGAAAAGCAAAGGCTTCGTTAAAATCGTGCGATTTAAGAGCAGATAATTTGTGCCTGGGCATAAAACGAGATATATATATATGTATACGG
>NW_006263532.1:133326-137029 GCF_000469605.1 Apis dorsata | reverse complement strand
GGGGGGGGGGAAAAAAGCACGCGTTCGTTCCTGCCACGATTATAAGCACGTTCACGCGCGGATACAGGGACCATTTTCGAAGCGTTATATCGTTTATCCGCTTGCACCCCCTTCGCCTCATTGAACCGCATACTTCGAATGCTTTCCATAACGAGCGCACTGCGACGAGAGTTCGACAAATTTATTTACNCTTGCGCCCCTCCTCTCCACCCCCTCCCTTCGTGCCCTCCTGTTGGCGGCCGTTGCCTCTCAATTTGTGTGTAGCGTTATTTATACGCGGGAACGCGATCGAGATAATTAAAAAGTAATGACTGAAATACCGAAACGAACGAGAGTGTANGCGGGGATCCCCGTTTCCGTGGACCGAGGCGCGGATCACCGCTCCGCTCTTCCCCCTCTCTATCGGCTCTGATTGTGATTTAATTGTTAATTCGTTTATAACGATACTAATAACAAAGTAATTGCATCGTTAGACCCGAATCGGACACGGTAATTGCAATTAAAAATCAATTCGCGACGCGCGTATTAACGGCCACGCTGCCCACCCCCTCCACTCTTTTATCGCGTTTCAAGGAGCAGCGATTCACTGCTCGCCGTCGAGGATGTGTTTAGATTTCGATGCGTGGAGTTGTGTTCGTTTCGTGTTCATTCGAACGAAATGCTACGATAATTCGATTATCAGGATCGAGAGATTTACGTCTTCGACGAGGTTAAAAGCCTTACCTGTACAATAAACTGCACATTTTATTACCTTATCTTCTCCGTATTGAATCGAATTTAAACGAATCGACAAGCAAACGCGACTCCTTCGAAAATAGAACAATTCCTCCGCCGAAGATGAGCCAATTTCCCGAGAAAAAGAAAATAACAAGCGAAGATAACTCTGTAACAACGAGCGGCCGAGCGATTCCAGTTGGCGCGCACGAATTACGCGTGGTGGAAACGAGCGCGATCCTCGACGTCGGGGGTGTACACATACATATACACACACACAAACACACGGTACACAAGGATCCCGAGGATTCGCACGTTTGTCTGTGCAGACGCGTGTGAAATCTCTGCTTGTTAGCCGAACTGTTTCGCCGGCAGTCGTTCGCCGCGGATGTCGGGGGTTAACGTCGAATTTAGCCTGGATCAGAGGCGGCGTATATTCGGCGGCATCGAACAGCTCGAACGGTTCGACGCGTCTTCTGGTCGATGGTTAGGTTAGGTTGGAAGTCGCGCGAGCGAAGTGGCCGGGGTGGGAATTTATCGGCTTATAGGCGGATGACAATTAACCCTCCCCCTTGGAAACAGCGATTTCAACGACGATCGACGCGCGTAAAATGAGTTTCACGCGCCTTCGAGGAACGAGAATTTTCGACGACGAGGAAAAGCCGTTGGACAGTTTTGGAATAAATTCGTCCTTTTTTCCTTTTGCGCGAAACGCTTTTAAATTCGTCGCTTAGAGCTCGGCTATGTATGTATAAAATATGACCCGCTTTTTTCCTTTCTTTCTTTCTTTCTTTCTTTCTTTCCCTCTTTCTTTCTTCGTTTTCCAGTCCGTGCCCGGCTTAATTCATGCCGCAAGCGAAGCCGGGCGACACACGACTTGGTGACCCGGAGGAAAATAGAAAAACGATATACCCGGAACGTTTGTGCAAAGAATATAAGAAGAGAAAAGGGCGAGGCGGGAGGCGGGGAAGGAAAGGGAAGCTCGCTCGTCGCTCGTCGGTGTGTGTACCCCGCCGCGAATTAAGCTCGCGCGTGTATCCGTTGCACACTTTTCATTTTTCCGCAAAAAGTTTCTTCCCCCGTAATTCCGCGCCATCCGACCAACACACGGGATCCCTTTTCCCAACGACGAGCCTTTTACGTCGAACGCGTACGTTTTCAGTTTCTATCTATTTAAATAAGAACACGGCCAGTGTTCCACGTGGAACACGTGCACCCTCGAAACAATGCAACGAGATAGCATACGCACGTATGTTTGCACATACGAATACACGGTAGCCCCGATATACCGATTATAGTATCTTACTACCTTGCCTCTTAACGAGGCCACTGTGCTCTAATCTCGAGGCCCTCTTCTCTCTCTCCGCCATTGACTCGCACGGAAAGCAAACGTACAAGATTGCTTTTCATCGCGCCCTCCCTTTCGCTTTCTCGAAGGCCTTCCATTCGCCTCGAAACTTTATTTCTTCTTTGTTTCTTCTATCAACGGCCGTCATCCGATTTGCTCTTCTCGATTCCGATTTCTTGTTAAAGCGTTATTCGTTCGCCCGCTTTCGCACGCTATAGTTGTTTTAGGCTAATAAATCATTCGCCTTCGTTTCCTCGGATTTTCGTGCGTGTATACGGCTCCAGAATCACGGTTCGAGCACCAGGCTCAACACCAGAGTGTTCGTTTCTACGCTCGTCACGAAATCGGATGATTCGTTTCGGCCGGTCGCCGCGTGTAACGCGATTTTCTCGTCGTTCCAGCCTCGACGATGCCGCGAGGCTCAGCCTCCAGTTCCGACGCCATAAATACGCTTACAAAGTACGGTTATACGCGTACGTGTACCGACTTACTTTCCACGCGCGGGCTCGGGGATAATCAGTTTTTAAAAATAAATTTGTTTCGAGAGTCATTTATTCCTGTTTTTCTTTTCTTTTTTTATTCCAGAAACAATTTTTTCGATAAATTAGAAAGTCTGAAGATTTTAAAAATTACTTTAAAATTTAATCATTTCTGGAAGAGATTTGATTAAATTTTAAATTTCGTAAGTTGAAGTAATTAATCACATCTTTTGAAACGATAGGAGAAATGTATATATCCTGTAATTTGCAAATTCAAATTTGTAAATTACAGTCGGCGAATCGTCAAGTTAATAACTCGGTGATCGGTAGAATTATCCCGATTCTCCACGCGCAATTTCCGTTGCTCGATTGCCAGCCACCATCCAAGATCGGGATCGAGATCACGGGTGAAAGGAACTGTCTCCGACAATCGATCTTATCCCATCGACCGGGTAACACGATCACTGGAAACGTTGGTTCAATTATCCGCAGCCAATAATTCTTGGAAATCCTTGTCCCGATGTGCATGTATCTCTCCCAGAAGCAAGAAAAGAAAAAAAAAAAGAAAGAAAGAAACGAGGTAACGCAAGTTTCTCACAGAGCAAGCTACAACGCGAATCGATCCGCCTACGCGAATATTTATATAAAACCGAGGATATAGGATACGCGCGGTTGTAAATATTTATCGAACACGACGAGATCTTTCGCGACTCCTCCCCCGATTTCAAGAAGGCAGGATATACGAAACGAGGCTCGCGACAAGGGGATAAGAAGTTTGCCGGTGATTTGGAACCGTTCCGTTTCAAGATTCCTTTCCCTTCTGGTTTCTAAGGATGTCGTAAATACACCTTCGTGATTCTCTTCCTCTTCGCGTGAAACCTAATCGGTACGACGCGTATAGCGCGCCTCTCCGAGATAAATACACGTGTGCACGTGTAGCGAGATATACACCCACACGTTTCGTTTCGAGCGTGGGTATTCGCGGAGAGGAACGCAACGACAACGATTGTGGACGATGCAGAGGAAGAGGGTGATGAAGAGGCTGGACAAGAAGAAGAGGAAGAAAAAGAGAGGGAAAAGAGGAGGACAGACGGTGAGCTTGCTGGACCAACTTGTCTACGCAGACGTCCCCCGTTTCCTTTTCCTCCTCACGTCACCCCCT
>NW_006263532.1:121108-132923 GCF_000469605.1 Apis dorsata | reverse complement strand
TGAGCGATTTGCGTGCACGGGGGCGTGCATCTCCCCCCGAAGATGCGTGTGGCCCGCCACTATTCGCGTCTGGAATTCGAATTCGGCCGCGCAGCTGTCCGAATCTCGTTCCTCCGTTGGATGGGACGATCGAGGTTGGAGAGATGCCTGGAAACGTTTTATTCCTTCCCGCGTATGCGCGCTCGTAGGAGGATTATATGGGATAGAGAGACATAGGATAGGTTGACTAAAAGGAGAAATTTACGAGGGGAGGTTGTAGAACGTCCAAATTGAACGATGACAGTTCGAATCAGAATTTGCCTCGTACACGTATTTGTCCTCTCTTGGAAAGGTGAAACGGGATCAGAAATAGAAATTTGGCACGTTTTAAGATGGTAAACGCAGGTTATAAATTACGCGCGTTCTCCTTAGGGTTGTAACTTGCTGAGAAAAGATATGGTTGCTGCGATGTCGCAGGCTTCAACCGCGTAGAGGAAAATGGAAAGTTGTTTACGTGGGTGGTTATTCGCCTCTTATACCGCGGTTTCCTCCCTATTTTTCACGTTTCCTTCCACGTTCGTGCCGCGAATCGTGGCCGCGCGTGTGACACGATTCACTTTCGAGATACGTGTCTCCCTGGAAATACGTGCGACCCCTCGTAAGTCCCTCGCGACGAATCACCCGCCAGGGGTTTTACAGCTGCTCGACAATCCTTTTTCGTCATGCCCGCCCTCGATGCCCGTTCGAAAACGTTGAGCCGTTGGAAAATATACTTCGCCCATGACAGATGTGGTCCCGCGATGTGCAACACGTGCCTTTCCCCGGACAAAGTCGACAAAATCGAATCGAATATTGTAGAGAAAATTCGCGAGGATATATTTTAAAAATATCGTTCGACCGATTTCAATAATTGAATGAAAAGAATTTGACCAATCGAATATTTATTTATGAATCAATTCTATTTCTCAAGTTTTAAAAGGAAAAATAATTGAAGCTATAGCATGGATCTATTAGTACATAAAAATTGCAGAAATATCTCAGATACGCGAATTAAAGAAAAATCCTTTCCAAAATATCGCGATACTTGAATCCCTTCGAAGGATAATGCAGTTGAGAAGAAGGATAATCAGAAAAAAGAAATATAGAATACGACGAGTATAAATAAATTGATCCAAGCAAATAAATCCAAAATGAACTATGCCTTTACGCAACGTTGGTTCTCAATGGCTCGAACGAGCGTATATTCCTCTCTCCCCTCTCCACTACGAAGAGGACGAAGAGAAACGAGGTCACGTTAGGGGATCCTGTTGAAGCCGGGCCCAGTTTTTGGTCCCGGTCCACGCATCCGCCAGTTTCGTGGCCGGGAATTCGTGTCACGTTGAGCCTCGCTTAGGAATTCATTGCGGCCACGAGGGGATACAGCTGCGCCTCCCCCCTCGCAATGCGCAGCCACCGCGGAACGCGGAAATTCGAGCTTACGCGAAGGGGAATCCATATAGGTCGATACGCGTCCGGCTTATTGACTTCCGGTGACGGTGGGAATTCCTCGTTTCTGGCCGGCATCATATCTTTTCATCACGTCCAATTAGAATCCGTCGAATCGTTTCTTGGAAATCTTAAATTTCCGAGGTTAAAAGATCCCAGGAAGGGAGAAGTGGATACGTGATTGATACATCCAATTTTACTCCTTCGAAATTTTCAATCTTTCTTCGCTTGAGAACCATCTCGTCGTGAATTTATTATCGATTAATATTGGAATCGCAGAGTGTTGGCTGTACAGTCTGGCCAGAAGACTGATTATATCGCACTGTTTATCCAGGATAAAGCGATAAATCGTAGGATGCGGGGCTGCAAGGAGCAAATTCATTATTTTAACGAGGAAAATAAACGTCTCCCTGTTTCGCTCGCAAATCAACCGGTTAATGGATTTAATCGTAACGAACTTTGATTCTGGATATATCGCGTAACGTTGATCAACCATATTCTTCCCTATTTCTTCTCGTTTAAAAGAAAAAGAAGGAAAGTAATATTTCCCTCCACTCTCTCTCTCTCTTTCTCTCTCGAGGGCAGCATCGTATACCCGTGTGACAAGTGTTTATTACGATCCGAGGTTGTTTGCAATTTAAGCGTAATTGCAAGATTTATACGTTTAATAATCTCCTCTCCGGCGTTACACTGCCTACCACCAACCTCGCGATATTAATTTTAATCATTTTTTCGCTTTTGGACTCGCAACCACTTTAGGGATGACTGTTTTTCCCTTCTCCCTCGAACGTTGTTGCGCGCAAGCGATCCACGCGCGCTTAAACAAATTTCCCTGCAACTTGGAACGCCGTTTAATTGCGCGAAAAGTATTATTATCGGCGCGCGAGGCAATTATCTCGCTTGGAAACGATAAATGGAAACGTTACTCGGGAAGAAATATTCCCTCCCCCTCCCGATTCTGTCGAAGCTGTTAATTAACATTTCAATGCGCCTGTCTATCGGCGCAAGAATTCTGTCACGAAGCCGGAATTTCACAATTGATCGAACTCTGAATTAACCGGTACGGTTCAGCTAATTGTGTTACTTTTATTTCCACCTCCCCCTCGTTCTCTTCATTACAATTAGTTGGCCGTTTCGAGCGTGGTCAAAGAGCGAGCAATTGTTTCTCTTCTCTTTTTCTTATTCCCCTCTCCCTCCGCTATCTCTTCTCCCCTCCCTCCCCGGAATTTTATCGTGCTCGGGGAAATTCGCTCGGCATGCACACGCTCGCCTCGGTTAATAGGGGTGGGGGAGGAGGAGGAGGAGGAGGAGGGGGCATTACAACTCGTGTTTCGAACCGTGGTTGTAATATTCGAACACGAGGCTAATTTAATTTACCGCGCGGATCGACTCTGCTGGTAAATTTGATTCCTCTCGCCATCAATAACGTTAAGTATCGAGTTGTATCGGCGCAACCTGGGCACAAGCATTATTAATGCGGATCGAATGTTGTCGCCGGTAAGACGGAGGAGTTTGGTGGAAGTAGGAGTTGCGGAAGGTGAGGGAGGGTGAGGGGCAAATTGATGGTTGTGTCCATGAGGATGAACGAGGTATGCGTGGAGTGTCTCGTGGCAAAGGTCGCTCGACCTCGTCCGCGTCTTCTACGATCGTGGACGAACGTGGAACATCGTGGACAAAGGATTTTATGCTAATTCTTCGTGGCCAATAATAAAATTTTATTGGCATTGTTCGCTAATAGTCCGCTCGACTTGAACCTTTCTCAACCTAACCATAAGCGAGGAATAATAATTATTTCGCGGAGGGTTAGGAAATTATATATCCGTGTGGACGATCATTCTGTTTAGGGACAAAGACGAACTTTAACGGCCGTGCAGGCATATAAATTGAGGATGGTCGCTCATGGTTCTTGGAAATGTGGGTCTCGAACGGAAACGGGAAAATTTCCATTTTTTTCGCTTCAAATCGTAGGTTTACACGTCTTACGAATTTTAATCCACGCGAATGTCTCGTCATCGACATTTTTCTTCACTTTTCTCTGAGAAGAGGAATCCTCTTCGGAGAAGAATCAGAGCGTTACATATCGATTTTGAAGCGGTCCATCGTAATTACCGATATCGAAGCGGGAAATAATTACAAAATATTCAAACCACGTTATCGATAGCCCCAGTTTCGGCCGAGAACGAAGAACGTAATAATTGTTTCGTGGCGATCGGTCCAAGATGAAGAAACGGATAGAAAGATACGATTCGCGATGAGACCGATGATATTAACTCCGAACGACGTTCATTGAAATAGCTCCGACTGCAAAGCCAAAGACTTATTTTCCTTCTTTTCTCTTTGGCTCACCGCGTCTTTGTGCCGATCCCCTCTTTGCGAGTAGCTTAATTTGTAAGTCCATCTCGTTGCTCCAGGGTATTTTTACGATTTATCTCGAATTTTTAGATCTTCTTATAATCTCCTTTATGATCCTCGGCCTCATCCTTTCGCTTATCCGGATTCTTATTATACCTTCTGGTTCAAATTCAAATTATTGCGGTATCTTATAATTGACACGTTAATCCTTTCGTTGTCTTCGGGTAATTGATCTAAATAAAGAGAGGGAGAGAAAGAGGGAGAGAGTTTTATTTAATCATTTTTCCATCATTTTCGAGTTCCCTATTTATTTTCAGTAATTCTAATCTCAAGTTTTGGTAACAATGTTGTTACCAAAACGATTTCAACATCCCCGCATTCCTGCGTGATAGGGACAGAGGACGTAAACGAAGTACGAGCATATAATATTTCACGATGTCTGTTTGCACAGGCTTGCATAGTTTCCTTTGTAATATATGCATTTTCTCGTTCCCATTTCTTGCTCTAGTTGCTAACGTTGTTAAACTTCCATTTGTTGGGTCGCGCTAAAGGGCCACCGCTAAAGCACGAACAACTTGATATTCCCTGCATCTGTTTTTCCACGCGTTCCCCTCCCCGACATTTTTGCCCTTTCGTCCCCCGCGACGTTCATTCTCCTTCCAACTATTTCCCGTTAAAACGTTTAATCCAGCATTTTATAAACGTTTAATCCTCGATATCCGACCCTTGACTCCGTGCACGAGATTAAAAACGAATTAAAAATGTCGAGCTCTTTCACTTACTTATATATTCTATATACATGTGTATTAATTCGAAGCGAAATAAAATTTATTTCCAGCATCCAAATATATCCTCGTTTCAATTGACAATTTTGAATTATAACTCGACTAGAACGGTGTTAGTCAACTATATTACCCATGAAATTCTGAGATAATACAATAAAAAAAAAGAAGAAAGAAAGAAAGAAAGAAAGAAAAGAACATCGATCGCAAGTCTTGATTTATCTCTGTTCAGAGATGTCGCGAATGGCAGTAACATTAATTTTGAGAACAATTTTCTGTTTAATCAAGAAAGATGCATTTCCGTGTAAAAATATATCTTTGCGATATTTCTTCCACAATTACCCCGCTTACCAACATACATTTACGAACCATCAACGGGGCAAACTGATTCCAAAACTTACGGCAATGTACACCGGTGTTTCTACACCGGAATGGACCGGTAGATAGAAATCAATGAGGCTATCATCGACTGTTGTCACTCGTAAAACACAGCCGCGCCCTCGAAAATCGTTTCCAACATCTGGTTCTATCCACAGGCTCGGGGATATCGTTTACATATACGATATCCGTGCTCCCTTACCAACTTATCATTTCCCCTTCGTACCACTTTTTCCCTCTGTTGGCACGTTCGCGAAAGTCTCCTTCCCTCCCCCGACTTTCCCTACCTGAAAGGAGAAAAAAGGGGACGGTTAACCACCACCACCACCATCGACAACCACCGTCGCAAACCACCGTCGTCGTCGGTACAGTTGTTGTTGGTCGGTTAAAGCATCCTTCTCCGGGAAGTCGGATTGGAGGCGCACGATTTAAATTTAAATAAGCGCGACGAAGCCGCGATAAAATATAATTAAGTTGGCCGCGGCACGTCCGACGTGGTGAAGTGGAGGGAGAGGGGGAAGACGGAGGCCGTGGGAGCAGCCAGGGCTTCGAGTAGAACAGAGGAGGAAGAATAAGAAGAAGAAGAAGAAGGGAGAGGAGGACAGGAAGAGAGAAAGAGAGAGGGTTGGAAAAAGACAGGGAGCAGAATCTGTGAGAAAGGGAATACCTACGACTCTGTGTATGTATATTATACGCGTATATTACGGTAAAAGCGGGGCCAGGATATCACGTCCAGCTACTTAACTTGACGGACTTAATGGTCGGCCGTAATGGGCACAGCCGCAAGGAGAAAAAAAGAACGTAATTAAGAGTGGCAAGGATCCCCAGTTGCCAGTGTTATGCCCAAGATTTATGTTATGCGGTAATTTCTGCGAAATCCTATCATCCCTGCGAGACGAGGAATTTCATCCCCCGTAAACACGAGTAGTGAAACGGGCCAAGGTGGTGGTAAACCTTGCTATACTGTAATACGACACGCTCTGTTCAACGATTCGTCGGGCGAATCGTTGGCGATCTCATTGTTTCTTGACTTTTGATTTGGTGGTGGCCTCCCCCCGATCGGCTCGTGTGCGTCGAAAGCAACGTTTCCGCCGAGATACCGCCGCAGGTGGCGGCAAATGGGTACACGTTTGTAAGGTGTTACAACTTGCTCGTTTCCAACGCACGCTCCGCGGATTCAAGATTCAGACGGCGATTTATAGCTCGCGGTAAATGCAACGTACACGCGTCCATGAACGCTTAGATTTATCGTCGCTCCCTCGACGAGCTCGGGCGTCTTATTAAAACGGTTGAATTCCGCGACAAAGCGCGAAGGAGCAAGATATATCCGGGGGAAACGGATATATCGTCTTGTGCGATCTGTTTCCTCTTCGGTTTTTTGGGGGGAGAGGAGGAGAAAGGAAAAAAGCGATCGATAAAAATCTTATTGCAGAAAAATCGAGACGTGGATGGCGGCCATTTCTCAATGTAATGCGATTTATGGAACATTTTTAACTCCCCCGGGATTAGTTTTGTTGGAGTGATCCACTTGGGCCTGAGGTGGATGATGGTTGATGGCGTTGTATCTCACGCTTACCCCAACGGCCTTGTTCGCCCATTGTCCCCCAATGGGACCACGTCTCGCCGATACTTCGCGCCAAACTAATTACCGGCTTGAAAAAATATTACCGAGTATTTATCGTTGAGCCTGGCCGCCACTACTCGGTCATAGCTCGTTAAAAGATCGTGAGCGCGAGATTTCATCATTATTCCAATCGCACGTTTCGTCATTGCACACGTATTCAATTCTCGTTATTTTTGTTACGGCTCGTTAATTTATAACGCGCATATCTTCTCTCGATACACGTAGCTCGTGTGCATCGATATTTATTTATTGTTCTCCACCAAGGAAAACTGGTAGTGAATTGAAGAGGGGGAAAGAGAAAGAGAAAGAGAGAGAGAGAGAGAGGTCGGGGCGCGATCTAATCCGAGGAAATGGACGTTTGAAACTTTTATTCCCGACAACGTCCGCGTCGATTCCAGTCATCGGGCCAGAGAGACGCCGATATCGAGACGGTAAATTAAATACCGGACTGGTTGCTCGTCCAATTGCCATTTATCAAGTTATACCTAGTCCACTTTGTAATTGAACGAACGCTCTCACGCATTCGGCTCGAAGCGTGCTTCCAATCCATTCCCGATCCCGTTCCGGGGGTAAAGGAAACACTGGCCGGGGCAGATTTAGTAGAAAAAGACACAATGGATTCGTTCTGCCCCATTAGACAGTTGGGTCACCGCTTTAATCCATCGGTCGATGCACGCCTGCACTTGTTTCGATCACGTTCCAAATGCTTTTCCTTTCGAGACGATCGTTACGTAGAACGATGCGAACTTCGTTTCTCGAGCTGACACACTCACGTCACGCCAATGATACGATGAAGTGATTTCTTTTTTCTCTTTATCTTCGTCATCTTTTACATCGTTTATCATCGTACATCGTATTAATGCAAAAGCGTGAAATTGAATAAATCAATTCGATGAGAGGAAGTTACACCAAAGTTCTTAGAACTTGGAACTTCAACAACTTCGGGATATCGAAGGATACTGAAGAGTTGAAAATGGAACGGCGTAGAGATTTTTCAAAATCGTAGATAAGACAAATTGCACTATATTTATTTCCAGAAGAAGCAATTATTTATACAACGATCTTGCTAATAATATTTTGAACAACTCCTACAATCTACGAGTTATCTTAAGCTCGTTGCTTTTTAGTAATTTCAATTAATCGACGAGCTCGAAGCTTAATTAAATTCAACCCATCTTTTTGTTTACGGCACGACGCAGCTATTCGGCTTAACGCGAATACGTGTAGATACATCTAGCATGCTCGTTCCACGGCGACATTTTTCGTTCAGAATGTTTCGTCAGGCGGCCATTTCTCGTCGTTGCCCCGTTACGACTCATTAGTAACCGACATCCCATTATATCCTGTCGTAAATAATGCCTGGCGCACACGTTTTAACCAAGCACGCACGCACGCACCCTTAAGGCAAGCAGGCATCGTTTCACGCACTTGGTCTTGGACCAACTTGGCGGTTGGTCTCTCGTGCGAAAGCAAAGCATCGCGAAGAAGAAGGATCCACTGGATCAATGTGGAAGTGTTGCAAGCAAGGAACGTTCCTCCCTCGTTCGTTTCCACGCCGTATTCGCGAGAGAGACGTAAATCGGCTTGCTGCCGATCTCCTGCGAGAGACGGCGATGTTCGTGTATTAATTTCGATAAAATTATCTCTCGCAGAGGCGCAGAGGATTAAGTTTCCTCGAGTTTTCGAAAGCACGTTTTCAAAATACACGAACGCCCTCGAACCCGTTACGCAACGAGCGCGATATTATTAACGAGCCTCCGGTTGGTTTCGTGCCTCCGAAGCGGATCGTGGAGCGGTTCGATTTCAAGAGTGCTCGCGTAGGCGTGTTTATGATAATCCCGCGTATATGATGGATCATCGTTAGTCGGCTTGCACGCGCGAGTAATCGTTATTACCCCCTCCCTCCCCGGCAATCGAAACGAAATATTCCTCTCCAACTGGTGTGCTCGTTTCGTGCTCCGGACCGAGTTTCGAATTTCGCCGCCGATATTTTCGGCGTACCCCTCTCCTTCCCCTCCCCTCCACGTGGCCCCATGGTGCGCTCTTCCTCCCCGGGCGTTAAATTAAGTTAAATCTCGTTTAATCTCGGCTTTCTACGATTCCACGGAAACGTCCCGCCGTGGCCCGAATTTAGATAGAGCTAATCTAAATTCCCCGATCTCTAAGCTCCCCTCTAATCCCCAGCCCCGTGTATTCCACCCTCATCCCCTCCGTCCTTCGTCATCTTTCGCAATTCCGCTCGAGTTGTTTTCCAGACCTGTTCCCATCGATCCTTCCCACCCCTCGCTTCCAACCGAGCCGATCGTAAGTCCTCCGTGTCCATGGATTCCTTGGTACCGTCCAGGATGGGGAGGGGATAAAGAAGCGGATTTCAGGGAAGAATTTACCACGTGCTCGTCTCGCGTGGGCGGGTTTATAATAAGCGATAAATCGTACGAATAATTTTCTCGCTCGCTGGTCGCCCGCGCCACCCGACAAGCGTAAAATTTCCACCCTCGTGCGCGCGTGTGCGTCCGTTTATAAGTATGTGCCGCGCGTGGGCGATCGTGCGTCTCGTCTCTCTGGCTGTGCACGCGTGCCAAGCGTCGGAGGCCGATTCCCACGAGACGAAACGCTGTCCGACACGCTCGAGGTGTATCGAGCTCGACGAAGCTTCGCGACACGAAAATTCAGGGGAAATTAATCTGTCGATAAAAAAGCCAGGCTTCCGCGAATCCTTTTCGAACCGGGGATAACTCGATCTTGGATAAATGTTTATCGTTACATTCGACGATATTGCAATTGCGGTGTTCGATAGTGGAAGAAATGGTGTCGATGATCTATACGAGGGTAAATTCTAAAATCGTATTCCGCGAGGAATAATATGTAGGTCGGATATAATAGAAATGTCGAAACGACGATGAGATGATGTTAAGCGAGAAAATTTCACGATTCTTTTATTATCCATTGTTGGAATCTGTGATTGTTGATGGAGAATGATTTATTTATGATTGGATCTTATTTTCGATCAAATCAATCTTTGAAACGTGTTCAATCAAGGATCAAATTTATAGAAATTCATATCGGAATTCTGTTTTCTCGTAGAAGATAAGTTAAAATTAATCCGACTTAATTCCGATTTATCTCCGTAGGATCATTATCTATATTAACGTCAAACGTTAAAATAAGAAAATTCTATATTTCCAATTTACTCTTGAATAATTTCCTAATTGCTAATTAATCATTTTCAATCCAACTTCTCAGAAATAAATCTTCAATAATAAAATTTTTCCTACGTTTATTTCCACACAAAAGGGATCAATTCCTCTCAACTTATTTTTAAAATATCCACTTTCGCGTCTTCTTGTCTTCTCCAATCATTCGTATCCAACGATTAATCATCTTTTAAAAAAACGAAGCTTCGCGTAACAAAAAGCCTACCACTCAACATTTTCAATTTACTTTCGCACAATTCCAAAAATTCACAGCTCATTTTTTTCACGACACTTCCATCTCGCTTCGTCCTCGGTTTTCGATTCTCTCGAACACCCTCGACGCGCACGGTGTGAACGATGGTGGGCGCGTCACCGGTAATTACTCTCGAAGTCGCGAAAGACTCTATCGGGCATAGTGTAGAATTACTCGAGGGCAGTGGAGAGAAAGGCGCGCATAGGTGGAATTTATAATGAACGAAGGCGGAGAAGGACGCATTTGCATGTAGCCGGGATCAGGAAACGTGCTCGTATATACGTATAAAAGTCGACGTCGATCCGTCTCACGTCGCCCGGACTACTTTTCCACTTTGCTCGGTTTATGAAAGGGTGAGAGAAGGGGAAGAAGGGAGGGAGAAGTTGGAGCGGGGGTGAAAATAAGAAAAGCTGAAAGTTTAAGCCGGCTGCAATTTTCAGATCGTAATTAGGCCACTTTAGGGGTAGTTTCTTTCGTTCGCTCGCCCGCTGACCTGTCCGTACTTTGGCGGTACTTTTTCATCAGGGCACCGTAATACTTCTTGCTCGTTCTTAGAGAATGTCTCTGAAGGGTTGAAAAATTTCTTCATAGCCAGGACAAAGAGGGTCGCGTAGGGTGAGAATGTTATAACAAGGAGTAATCACGAATAGTTTAGAGGGGAGGGGAAGGAGAGGGTCTCGTAAAAGTTGTGCTCTCCTCGTTATTTTTTGAAATATCGCGCAAAAATTCGAGACGTACGTAAGGTGCTCGTATGAAACAAAATAGAAAATTTAAATTGGGAATTCGTATTTTTCGTATTCACGATATTCGAAGGAATAAGGCAAATCTTTGTATAAGCTTCATTTATTTAATCATATTTTCCATACGGTGTATCGATTAATTAAATCCAAGTTATATTAAATTTCTCATCTCTTAGCTGCCCTTTCATCTTCATTATTAAAATCTGATTAAGATAAAATGTAATACAGCTCGATAAAAAGACGCTTTATCGGAAATATTTGCAAAAATTCTTATTGCAATTTAATTATTTAATTATTCATTCGTTTCACTTTCGTCCAAACTGAAACGAGATTACCTGTAAAATTACCTCGAAGAGAATTATCCCTTAAATTTTCTATTTCGGGTGTACACATTTCTTTCTCCAAGATATTTTATCCTCTCTTCGACACATCGTTCCTAATAAAGTCGACGCGCTTCTAGATTCTAAATTTTAGATCCCCAGAGGTAAAATCGTTCCCTGTAACACGTTTGATCGCTCATCGCTTGTTACCCGCCCACCCCTCGGAAGGATTACACCCACGAATGCTGTTCAGTTATTGAGCGTGCAGGTGAGGCGGTCGTTGGAGTTGAACGACGGTCGTAGAGACCTCTCAGGAAACCACTCTGAAAGTTGGCAGGGCTGGTGATATTAGGGGTAGGAAGTGAAGTAGCCCTAACGTCTCCTTCCTCATTATGTAGTAGCTACGCACCGGGTACTTTGCGGTGGTTGATCTTCATTTAACGACCTATTCTTTTTTAATTAAACACCGTTCTCGTTTCGCGGATCGGCGATAATTAATGCGAAAATCAATGTGAAAAAGAATTCGAAACGAACAAAATTATTCGCGCACAAGATAGATAATCGATAACGAGACTCATTTTATTTAGTATGTTTTCGAATTATTATTACATATCTTATATCGGGAGGGAGGGATAAAACGGGGATAAATGAACAAATTTGCACTGTCTTTTTTTATAATTTTTATATTTATATTTTCTTTTCTTATAT
>NW_006263532.1:118041-120814 GCF_000469605.1 Apis dorsata | reverse complement strand
ATATATATATAATATAATATAATATATTTATATTTTTTATAATTATAATTTTTTATAATTCAATAATCGAGCCGATTATCCGTACATTAAACAAAGGAAATAAAAGAATAACATTTTTGTAACAATTTAATTTAACAAATAAATAAATATAATAAAATTAATAAATAAATTTAATAATAAAACAAATTTCATTCACAAAATAATCATGAAGCAACAACGCAGTTACTCGATTAGTTACAGTTACTAGTAAACAAATAAAATTTAATTTCATTTCGAAGAAATTCGAAACAATAATATTATGTTATTAAACCGTGTATTTCTTCGATTCACGTTCCAAGAAACGTATCATAACATAATATTGATCGCGAAAGACGACGCGACGGATTAACTCGGCAACAATAATAAACGCGCAATTCTCTCTCGCCATTCGTTCCAAGTTCGTTCGCAGTCTCGGTTTGTACACGGTCGCGAAAGCCGCTTTCGTTCGTTAACTACAGCGAAGCGTAACTCATAATTACAAGTACCACCGGCAGACACGCTCAACGAGGCTCCGTTCGCGGTCAATATATGCTAATGTGCGCCATTAATACGTACCTACGCGTGTACAGGCCTCCCCCGTGGAAAACGAAGGGTGTGAATTGTGCAAGGCCCTTCTCGGTGCACGAGTCGGAGTGCGCTTGACCGATTAAAGCTAGACGGCTGCAATTGCGGTCGATACTTGCGGATGAAGGATGACATTAACGATGGTAACGATTACTTTCTATTATTCCTTTAAAGTTTTACGGAATTTTATTTCACTGTGTATCATTAAATATATTATTTTTATTCTTTATCCTTTTTTAACCTCCCAAATTTGGAATACCGATATGCGCAATAGATTTGTAATTTGTATTTTAAATTCATCGCTCGAATTATGGACTCGTGGATTCGTGAATCGCTTTATTATTTCGGTTTATCTGTGCACAGGGGAGAGGGGAAATATCTATCCATTATATAAATCTGTTTCATCGAATTATTATTTCATCGGGAATTAATAATCAACACTTTATTTATCGAATAATAAAATTAATGATATACGTACGAGAAACGATTGTTTGCGCGACGATTGATGGAAATCTACGATCGACATCCGTCTCATTACCATTATATCGAACTAACTTCTCTCAAACTACTCCCCCTCCCCCCTTTGAATTTTGCATTAAAACTTGGGGAAGAAAGTTGGACAGTTTTAGGTCAATGAGCGGGGCTAGGTGAAAGGATAGATAAGTAAACGGAGCGGTTCGATGGGGAGGGGAGGGAGGGGGTTGCTCGACTTCTGACTTCTCGTTCCATCGACGGGACGGCGGTTAATAACTTCGATTATTTTTTGTCACGGGGGAGGGAGTGCATCGAGGCGATGAGTTTGCTATTTTCGATACCCGATAATGAGAGTTGCGGAGCGTGCACGTGCTCCTGCATATTTACCAGCCGCTTGCCGCTGGCAAACATTGTTTCGAAACCAATCTCGCGGCGTCAAACGAACACCAGACCGTTTAAAGAATCTGGATCGCGTTTATCCCCCAATCAACGTGATCAACGCGAACGTTCGCCGCCTAAATAAAAATCAATCGGCACTTGGAAAAATCGAGAATCGTCGATCCATGCGTTTCGTTCGACCGTGTTTCTTCTCCTCCTCGATTTTCCTGGATTGCAACTTGAGAGGTTGGAGGAAATACCTCGTGTTTCAATTTGTTTGCCGTACGAATCGGAAACCTCGCCCGTATTACGAAATCGAGACAAGGGGGGAGACTCTCGATCGACTTAGACTGTCTAACGACGTAATTACGAGAATCCACGTTAATTACTGAAACTGTTTGCAAATACCTCTGACAGACTCTGCTGTACGTTTGAATACGTGTATATTGTTTAGTCGGTTGATGAAAGCTCGAAGGAAACTTATGGCGGAATATCGGCCGTTTTTAGAATCTTGGAAATACTTGGTTCGACGTAGACGTAGACAGATATTTCTTCGTCGAATGTAATTTACGATTTACGAAATCGTATAAAACTATTAAATTAATTTTCATAAAATCTCTACGAAGAATTTAGAAGAAAGAAAGAAAGAAGAGGACAAGACTGGCTGAAAGTTTCTTAATTATAAGATAATTGAGACACGAAATATCATCTCGTCCGCCCAGTCTCTTTGACCTCCCGCCCATGATCTCTATCCCCCTTCTCTAAGTAATTTAGCCAGAGATCCATTATAGATACCCCGATTATAAGCACACTCTAATAACGACAATTATGTCGTTTCTACCGGAATTCTGACCGCCTGCGGGGACCGCCATAGGAGGAGAGGGAGTCCCTCCTTCGTTATCCATCGAACCTCTTCATCGAAAGGTTTCTTTCTTCTTTCTCGCGCGAAATCTAGGATTCACTTAATTCCTCCAAACCTTCAAATCTGCTATTCCCTTCCAACGGAGAACTCGTTTCAACTCCAAAGGGAACCTCGAGAACGATAATCGACTTTTCTTTTTCATCTTCCACCCCCATCTTCTTCGAAAGAAGACGAACTTTGCGTCTTTTTATATCCTATTTTTACGAGTCAAACGAGAGGAAGATAAAAAGAGAAAAGGCTGGGAGTTAATCTACGGGACAATCAACACTCGACTAGTATTCGTCGAAAGAAGGCCCTCGTATTCTAATTCCGTGGCCTCGTAAAACCGGGGGAAGAAGAAACGGGGATGTGTCCCGCGTGTCAGGTTATTTAGGGAGGCGAGGCGCATCCGCCTTC
>NW_006263532.1:115711-117678 GCF_000469605.1 Apis dorsata | reverse complement strand
TTTTTTTTTTTTTTTTTTTTTTTTTTCCTCTATTTAACTTTACAACGCCACAATCGGGCCGTGGCCACGTACGGTTCGCCACATCAAACGGACGGGCGACCCTTTGAAGATGAAAAGCTCGCGTCGCGCAACAATTTAATCTTCACGGTAATAGCGAGGGGAGGGGCGCAGTTTACGGAAGTCCCGCGAGGTCCCCTTCCCCCTTCCTCGAGCAAAGGGGAAAAGAGGTCTGAAAGGGAGGGGGCGATGGACGAGCACGATGGAGAACAAGTCGAGTTCCGGTGACCGTGCGGAGAACGAGCGGCGTAACTAACGAGGCGGAGAACAAACGAGCAAACGAACACACCGTATCACATAATTAGGTACGCCTACTGACGGCGCACGTAACGAGGTTTCACGATATAGAGCATAGGGGTGATGTTTTCCGCGAATGTTTTCGAACGAGAAGTTTAACGATTAACACACCGGAATCGCGAGCGATTTATTGGTTTCGAGTGGATCGAAACGGTGTAATCGAATCGATGATCAATAGATAACTTTTTTTCGAGAACGATTGAAGATTATTATTTTAAGAGGATACAAGCAGGATAGGATAGGATAGAATAGGATTTTCGCACGTATTTTCGTATGCTTGAGAGCGCGAGCGATTGTCCGAACGCGATTCAACGAATGATGAAAAAGAAAAAGCAAGGGGAATATAAAACGGGATCGTTTCATTTTTTAACGATCAATTAGCCGATTTCACTTGGCTTCGCTTCGATCCTGAACCGAAAGAACAACCCCTGCAGGAATTGTTAATTAACGTTGGACACAAGAGGGAAGGTTTCGAGCTGTAACTCAATTAGTACGAGATATTAAACTTCTTCGTTTGCCGAACATTGCCGCGGTATTCCGGAATGTCAGGAAGGCAAGAAATCGAGCAGGCGGACTAGGTAATCCAATTAGTAGAGCCGCGAGGAGAAAGAAATACGACTAATATTTACATTGGATACGGAGAATAGGAGCTCCGTTAAGGAAGATCGATAGGATTCCGCAGGAGAGGAGGAGAAGGAGGAGGCACGTCCGCAGAGGCGCATCCACTCGCGCGACTCCATTTCCTCGGATTGATTGTGATCGTGGTTGCGGCATCGCCTCGTAACCGATCCTCCGTAATATCGAGTATTGGACTCGACACGTACGTGGTCTTTATCCGGTCGTCTGTTTTTTCTCTTCTCTTGGAATCCTCGAAAGGAAGGGAAGGAAGGAGGATCGTTGAGACGGGAGGACAATAAGAGAGTATAGAAGGAAGAACACGTGGAATGCTCTATCCCGATCGAGGGGTATAGAGACACAAGGTGGATCGGATTGATGACGGGTAATTTACGCAGCAAGAGGTCCAGGGGAGGGGAGGGGAGAGGTTATGGAAGGTAAAAACGGACACGGTGTACTTCGTAAAGTCTCCTTTCCTTTAATGAAGGCACCGGCCGTTTCATTACGGACGAAATGAGAAATTTATTTCATTACACAAAGAACGGGGGCGACTTTTGTTACTTTAAACGCGAATCCCCGCGAGTGTGTTGGTGTTTCATTATGCCCGGGGAATGAAAGCTCTTTGCCAGTTAATATCGTGCACTCTAATACCCGATCGTTTTACGAAGCCTTTGTTCCCGTTATTTTCTCAAACCTGTGCNTTCTCTCCCCCGTCGACGCGACAAAAATCCAAGCGATTTTCCCCTCCCCTCCCCTCCCCCGTTATTCTTCATTATTCATCGAGTTTACGGATAATATCGATACTATAATTTCAACGAGTATCAAAGAAGTAGCAAAGTATAACCGACGACGCGGCAATTCACGACGACCAACCCGTTTCCCACCAACTTCCATGAATCCACGTCCCCGCAGGAAACGATGGAACCGATAAGGCGTTTTCGCCCGGTTATATATCGCGCGTCATAATTCAACCTATCGAGCCGACGAGCTCCGGTGCA
>NW_006263532.1:111404-115483 GCF_000469605.1 Apis dorsata | reverse complement strand
AAAAAAAAAAAAAAAAAAAAAAACAAAAGGATGGACGCAGGCCAGATCGTATCCACCGTGATACACAGGTATCACTTGTGGTGGATAGCGCGTAGGTGATAGAACGCGGTGTCCTTCCCTTCGTGGACGTCGATGAGCGAACGATTAATTACCCACCTCCCTTTAATTGGCCGTTTAATTAAGAGTCGCGGCGAGAGGCAAGCATCACCGTCACGTTGATACTCGTCACTCTTCCCTCCGAATATTTGCCACGAGATCGGCGTTGACGAACGATGACACGATGATCGTGGAGGGAGGGGAGGGTGTAACGTCAGGACGCTTCGTACAAAGAGTTCAAAGGAGTCGGATTCATCGGTTAATTGAGCTCCTTGACGCGCGTAATTAGTTTAAACGCGTCGTTCACTGATATCCTTTTTTACTCGCCGAGATAAATGCACGCAGGCGTTTCGAATCCGTTACCTTCGCGAGAGAAGCGTGGGCGGTGGTAGTCTCGAGGATTAATCCGTGAAAACGTGTTTTCGTTCGATTGTCCCCGTGATTCGGCCGCGGTTGGACGAAGCCGCTTTGAAACGCGAGTTCCGCTCGTATATATATACATGTACGTTATATACACGTTCCCTTGGGAATCAAAGGTCTATTGATTTTCCCTTCGTTCCATGCCACTTTTTTCCTCCCCTCTCTCTTCTTTTCCGCGTTGCATCGCGCGGAAATTGTAACGTCGTTCCATTCGATATCCAGCGCGCGTCATCGTCATCCGGCTAATCCGTGCCAGCCGTTTTTCTCCGTATCTCTGTCCCCCTCTCTTTCTCTCTCTCGATGCTTGGTTGATCTTGTTGGGGGGAGGGAGTCGTTATTAATTTCCGTGGAGAGGCCTCAAGATAGTTTTCGTGCTCGAAACAAAGCGTTCACGCGCTCTCGATGTGTAACGCGGCTGATGAAAAGCTCCCCTCCCCCCAATTGACAATTGCTCGAGGTGGCGCGACGAAGCACGGTTCAAGCAACTGAGGATTGCTTCGATTAATTGCAATCGCCTATCCTTTTTGTGGAGGATCACGAATAATGTTTTCTTTTGTCTATTCGTGACTCTCGATTCGTTCTTTCAACAATATTCACAAATCATTAACAGTTTTTATTTCTTAGATCCCAGATTTTATATTCTTCAAGATTCCAATACTTTTTCCATTTATTCTTCCAAGATTTCACACGTGAGCTCGATGATTATAAACCAACGGGTTACGTATGTGTTATGTAGCATGTGTCAAATTCCCTTAATCAATCTTTTTCGAATCCTCCCGTAATTCAAAACCCTCTGCAAAACCCTCCCTCTCTTCCTTCCCGCTTTTCCTCCACATTTCCTAACATTTTTCCACCAGAATTGCCACGCTTATATCTATCTCTTTACGACTTCCTCTTACGGCTTCTCTCTTTCTCTCTCTCTCCCTCCTTTCTCGTTGATCTTGTCCTTTATCCTTGCTCATTTTTTCGCCGAATATGTCCCGATACCGAGGCAAATTTATACGAAACGGCGTGTAATTACTGGCGCGCGTCTCTATCTCCCTTTTTATCCCTTTCCACCGGTTCCGGGAGGGGATCGAAATTAAAACGGGGCGCATGCGTGTGTACCACGCTCTGTACGTGCAATCTCATTTAAGTGATTAAATTGTAAACGCCCGTTTCTCGGCCCCGTGACACCGTCGGATCGCGGTCATTTTCGGTGATTAAAGAGGCGTCGCGACCAATTTTTTGATTCATTAGATAATTAAACGATTGCGCCCCTTCGACTCGTTGATATCGGATAAAATACGGGGAGATAATTGTGATTCATAAAGAAGAATCCATGGAAAAACTGATAAATAGCGTGATATAGGGGAAAAGAGGGTGAGAAATATAGGGTGAGGAATATTGACACGAAGTTCACTGATTCAAAGATCGATAATCGAACTTTGATATCTCATTCTTGCTTAGATACAATCCCTTTCGATCGCTTTTTATCACGAGTGATAAGAAATCTTTATTTTATCAAAAAAAAAAGAATCTCAATAATTTCTTTAAGCAAATAATTTTATCGAAACGAGTGTAAATGTATTGTATCAAAGTTTGATTATCTACTTTCGAATTCACCTCGTGTACAGACATAGGTTGTAGGTAGCGTGGGTAACGAATCGGCACGGTAAATAGTTCCCATTCGCCTCTCGGCCGAAGGTTGCATATTGATAAAACCGTAAGCGGACATTCCAGCGTAAATTGATGCCCGGCGGACTCTTGTGTGTAGAATGGATTGGTCCATTGCGTGTCTCGGGATGTATAGTACGTACGGAGGTCGCTATGGGCTGGCACAGAGGTCAGGAACGCTCTCCGATCCTGGTTCTCGTCCTCGAAAGATAGATAGATTTGCGAATCTCTCGTCTTTATTCCATCGTCCACATCCATCGCTTGTCTGGCGGAGAAGGAAAAATTCTGGTCAGAAAGAGAGAGTTTGAAATTTTTATTTGAAACGAACAATGTCCACTTATTAATATTTCGTTCTATTTTTCGTTTCTTTCCTATCTTCTTTGAAAATATCGAATTGCAACATATACGAGAAAGAAGAACTCTAACTCTACGTCGAAAATGGAATCGATTTCAAATCTTCTGGAATATATTTTCTAAAGTGATCATCTAAAGTGAATCAGAAGCATAACGATTCGATACGTTCATCGTTAACGCGATTTATCGTTAATAGTGCAGAGATTACTCAAAAAATCGGGATACATTTTGCGCACGTAGCGAGTTAATATTCGTCGGGAAATATGTACAGGAACCGGCAAATATCGATAAAACTGTAAAGCTCCCCTCTTACGATTTATCTTTCTCCGCACGAATACGTCGACCTCTATCCATCCATTTTCGCTCGATTACGATATTTCTGCGTATAATAAAAATATAATAAAAAGGAAGGGGGAAAAGAAAAAAAAAAAGGAAAGAAATGGATAAAATGGAAGAAAGAGGCCGTTAGACGACGATAAAAGTTGTATATACGCATAGATACCCTCCATCTCGCGTGCAATATTCAAACACAGCTGTCTATCCGTCTTGGAATACCAGGGTTCGGAAACCCCTTCGAACAACAGCCTGCAATCTTGCCTCGTTGCCTCGCTCTCCGGGAAACTCGCTCCCGATAGGGATGGAACGAGCAAACAGGAGGACAATTCCGTAGCTACCGCGGAACCGGCGTTAATATCCGCGTCCCTGCGCGAGATTATCAAAATGATACATCCTCCCTCGCCTACGGTGAGCCACGCGGATACGGCGGAGGCACGTAACGCACAAGGCCCCGGAGTCTCGATTGCTCTCGCGTGTTTCCTCCATACGTAACCGGTACCCGTGTGTACTTTACGCGGGAGGCGCGACGTCGGCCGAAAAACCGGTAGAAATTCGCGCCAAGGCCGAGACGCGAGTAAATAAGAGGACGCGAATAAGTAGCGATGGGAGTGAACTGCGAGCAGATCGGAAAAAATGATGATAAATGAGAAGTCGGGTGAAAGAGGAAAACGAAGAATAGATTCGAACGTGGAAAAAAATGTTTTGAACGACGATGATAAAATGGGGTGAGAGAGAAAAGCGGGGAGAATTAAAATTTAATAAAATTTAATAATTTTGTCGTGAATGCAAATTTCTAGATTTCTCGTGATGGATCAAGAAGATTGAAGTAGAATAAATACTTATTTACCCGCTTATCACTGTCAAGGGAATGGAATTCGATTGAAATTTACGAGTCGTCGTTTCACTCGCTCGCTCCCGTCGCTAGCGGAGAGCGATCCCTGTGTCTTCGTTCGAGGTCGTGCATTTACACAGGCTGGGTCATCCACAGTCTCCACGGTACCGTTACTCCGGTACGAAGCATAAATATTCTCAGAGCAGTTATCCCGCAGCATCCTCAACCTTCTCCTCCCCCTTCCCCTCGCCCCGCCTACGTACGTACGTACACCGTTGGATCGGCCTGTATTCCGTCCCACGTTCGTCGTTGCATTATTTTTCCGCGCCACGCCGTTGTAAGCGCGCATGCAAAAGCGGCAGAGACCGGGGACCGGTAACGTTGG
>NW_006263532.1:96075-111180 GCF_000469605.1 Apis dorsata | reverse complement strand
GGCTCGAGCCACGGCATGCATAAGTCAGAAATCGTGGCACGGGACGACGACGACGAAGACAAGGACGACGACAACGCTCTCTCAACCCCGTGTGTCGTTCTCTCGCGTAATAACTAACTCACCTGACCGCCTGCGTATCAACGATGCTTCCGCTCGCCTCGGATATCCCACCCGCTAAGATCCGCGCGAGCATTGTTTATGGATGAGATCGATCGATCTCTCGCGGCGGCGCTTTCCACGCTCCCTCGAATATTATTCCACGGACATTTGTTCCCGGGGAGGAAGGAGGGTGGTCGTGGTGGTGCGCGTGCATGTGTCATCCATCGCGACGTTTTACGTTTTTATTGACAGCCTATCTCTGTTTGCTCGAAAAATATATATATTTAAATATTGCTACTAGGAGAGGGGAGGAATGGTATTTTCATTATTATGCGCGGAACGATGATAATACCATTGTGAAGAGAGGGAATAGTAATATTGTTATTCGCGGAATGGCGAAAGGGTCGAAACAAAACACAAAGTCCAGACTCAACAGTGGAAAAACTCTTTCTCTCCCTCTTTTTTTCCTGCATGTACATTTTCCTTCTTTTGTTCTCCTCTCTCTCTCTCCTTCTTTTTTTACGTTTATTGTTTTCACTCGCACATCTTTTTGCAACAACATTGCGTTCTCGCGAACGCAGTCCGATTTCGTGCCGTTTCCTTTTCGCGGGAATATCGAATTTCCCCCTCCCCCTCCTCGCGTTGTCTCATCTGGAAATTGAATCCCCCCCCCGATGGTGATCTCTTTTCGCGCAATTTATATCGGCTTCGCTCGAGTGGAAACGCCACTCTCCGTGCACACAGCTCCTCTCCGCCTCCTCTTCGTCGTCTTCGTGGCAACTTTATAATGAGATTTCGCGAGTAGGTCCCCTGGATCGTTTTCTTCCTCGAAAACGGTTAATTCGTCTTCGACGATCCGGAGAAAAGATCGTTGATAAAAACTATCGCTATCAGGACGCTTATTACGCGCGTTTACGTTACTACCTTCCCTCGTGAGAGGAAGGGAATGTCAACGACAGAAAGATCACTAAAGATCGATCGAATCTCGAGATAGTATCGGTATGCGATAATCGAAATTGCACATCGTACGTCACATTAGTTTATTTTCATCCTTTTAATATAATTTCGTCTAGGTATATATGTTTTGCGTTTGGAAATTTTGTACATTTAAACTTTTGCAAGTTTCTTCTTCTACGTCGATAAAGAAGATGACGAAATTCCAAGGATCGATTTCAAATAACGATCGAAATCATTGGATCGTGAAAATTTATTATAGAAAATTTAAATGCACGAAAGCTCATAAGCACGCGCGATATAAATGCGCTCGAGACAAAATACACGTTTGAAAGATTTATTTCATCCTCGTAACTGCGTTGATCAAAATTTAAACTTGCATAAATTTATCCACGAGGAACGAAATTATCGTTAATTCTGATAAAACAAGTCGATCGAACTTGCGAAAGATCTTTTGACAGAGTTTTCATTCAACCTCCCCCTCTGTACGATTAATAATAATCCCATTAATTTCTATTTTCCTCCCTCGGGAAAAGCAATTGCCAGACCGCTCTAAACCTCTCCAACGTAACGTCGAAGTTAATATCGCGACTCGTTATTATGCAAACGGGGAACGATCGGGGCAAATTACAATGCAGGGCAAAAGAGTATATACATCGAAAAGTGAAACGTTAACCGTGATCGAACGTCGTTCGACATTTGCTATCGCAATAACCCAAAGCGTTGAGTAAACGAGGAATGGAAGGATAAAGTGTGTGCGTGTATGTGTGTGTAAGAGAGAGAGAGAGAACGGTCAGCGATACGCAAACAGGGAGGTTATTATCGTGCTACTGACAGTAGGCTTAAGACTTAATCGGCCGTTGCGATCGCGTGCTTCTAATTTCACGCTCGCCATCCCCGGTTGGCCTCCGGTTCAACATCCAGCTAATCGAATCTTTGAAGCCCTCGTAATCACCGTTTCAAGACCGAAACCGTTTACACGCCTTTCGTGTAAAATGTACACTGACCCAAATTCCGATTTACTCAACTTTCCTTTTATTCTTTCCTCCCCCTTTTTCTTCTTCCTATCGATTTCCGTTTCTAATATATTTTTTTTTATTTTTTGAGAGAGACGAGTTCTTCTCTTCGTCTCGAACCGAGCAGAATAGAGCAGAAGGTTCAATTGTGAAAGTGTAGAAAGAAAGAATGGTGCGTTTACACGCGGACGAGAACGTTAACGCGTTAACCCGTGTCATGTGTCGTCCCCGTGAATGTCCGCGCTTAGAGGAAATTAGAGGAAACTTAGGATGCGCGTGTGCATCCATTTTCCAGCGGGAGCTTTACAACCAGAGACGTGACATCTCCCATCCGTCTTCCGATACTCGCACGCGTCCTCGCCACGGAATTACCATTACGATGGATGCGGCTTACAACCTCGCGAGTTTTATGATACAGTTTCTCTCCCTCCTCTGGCTCGGCCACGAAAATTATATCTTAACCACCCGTCTTCGAGAGAGAAGACGTTCGAGAGGAGGGATGCAGGGTGTCGGAATGGCTCGAAAACGAGGATCGATAGAGAGAGAAAGGGGGAAGGAGAACGAGTGTATGACACCGGCCTATTGTGCGCGATCGAATGACATTAGGGATATTATACCCGCATCTCGTGAATGCCTCCTCACTTTGGACGTCGTGCTCGAGATACTCTCGTCTTACTGCACTTTGTCTTCCAACACCGTATTAATTAAGTTGGTGAAGGGTGAGCCTAGGCCCCTCTTACGTCCTCTCGACGACGTTTACACGTTCTCTTCTCCCATTCATTACGCGAAATCGTTGCAGTTTCTCTTTTGTTCTTTCCCTCAATGAAGCCTGCGATAGATGGCGCGCTTTCGTGCGTTTTCGTGGGAGAGCCACGAACCGACTGTCACGGTCGAGTGCGTTTGCAACGAAGGTAAAGCCAGGAAATCACGCGATATTCTTTCGTCGCGAAATTATATCTCGGTTGCATTTCTGTGCGAACATCCGGCCCGAAAGGTGAACAACACGAGCCGTGGTGGTGACATTGGCATCGTCGTGTCGGCCCACCCTTCTGGAGAGACTCGAGGGGAACGTCAGCGGGACGTTAGGGGGACGACAGTTCCTGTGTGGCCGCGGCCAATTATGAAATGTCTCGGTGGCTTGTTTCGTAGACTCCCTATTACCCTATTATGTTCACGCGGGATTTATAGCTAGCCTCTCATTCTTATATTCCTCTTCTCTTCAATTAATCGCGATGCGTTCTAATTTCTTCTTTCCAATCCCGCTACTTTCCATCCTTTCTTTCTTTCGATCTCAAATCTCTCTTTGCCAAACTTCTTACGAGCAATCGTGTATCTCTAATTAACGATAGAGTTCAATTTTGACACGTAACGATTCAATTCACGAAGATTTTTTTTCTTACAATCGCGCCACGAACATTTCCAATAAAATTTTTCTTTGCAATTTTTTTGTAAAATACAAAGGGAGAATGATTTTTTTGTTTGATTAAATATGTTAATTCTCTCCTTCTACTTTTGTCCCGTTCCTCGTTTCTCGATTTCGCGTTTCATCCGGGTCTTGGTTTCCTGCAACCCATATATTTCCGCTTTTCCTTCTCCAATGATTTCTCTCATCCAGCGTGAAAATACGCTGGTCTCTCGTTACACTCGAACCGTGCCCGTATTTATTTTGGCCCCCTCTCGAAGCGGTATCACGTTTTACCGATTTCACGAGTGGCTGTTGGTAATAGTTTACTATTACCGAATGATAAACGCGGGAGAAGAAGGAGAGGAAGGAAGCGAGAGAGAGAGAGAGAGTTTGATCTTTTCCTTTTTTTTTTTTTTTCCCTCTCTCCCGATAGGATCGACGTGATAGCTTCGAGTATCAATCCTTGAGTTATTTTCCGGTTGAAAAGTTTTCTCGTTTACAGAGTGTCCTAATTTGATCCCCGCGTTTCACCGACGCGACGTACGATCTCGCCGATCGTTAAACGGAGTCCAGAGCTTTTCGATGAATGTTTCCATCCTGTATTTCCTCCCATATATATCCCATGATTCATTTCGTAATTATTCAAGTGCTTGAAAACTTTTCTTCGCGAAAATCTCTTAAAACTCTCCTTCCTCTCCTTCTCGTCTAAACAATCAATTCAACGAGATGAGACGTTTCTTTCGAAATTTCTTTCTTTGTGCATCGTGTAAAAAAAAATCGATGTGGTCCCTCGTTTTATCCCGTCTCGGGCGAGAGTCGGCACAATGTCCGGTTCCGGTTGAAAAGGTGACTTAATAAGCGTTTTCCACGCGATTATCTTCCGGCGAGAACCGCGCCGTGTAACACGCGTGTCGACGACGCCGCCGCCACTAATTTAGTCCGTGTTCCGCGTTGGGTGAAAGGTATGGCGGGTGTGTATTAGAAACGTGAATAGAGGAGTGCAACGTGTAGGAGAATTGTTGGGAAAGTGCATGACGTGGGGGAGGGAGGGGATAGTTTCGGGATAGAATAGAAGCGAGCTCAAACATGTTTGATATTAACTTCATTTAGCCCCACAGTCGAACAATTTTGTCAGTTTGCCGGGCATAGTGTGTAAGCAAGTATCGCGGGAAATGATGCATTAATTAGCCACCGCGTATAACGCGGAAAATTGTTTCCGGCTCATTTTCCGAGCGACCCGAACTTTTCAACGGGACTTTGTATCTCCAGTTTTTTCCCCCCCACTTTTAATCACGATACACACAATGAGCACACGGGAGCAAGAACTTATTTTAATTTTGACGTGGGTAATTGTTCGTCTCGTTGTTCGTTCGTGGCGGGTAGTTGAAAAATTGACGTTGAGTTGAATTTGAAGGGATCTCGATGGGAAAGGAGATATTGTAATTTTAAATTATATTACATATATTCGATGCGAGGTATTAATTAAAATCTATCGAAAGTTTTTCATCTCTCGTTAAAGGATGAATGCGAAACATTAGAGCGACTTGAAAATATTTATTAATCTCGTTTCAAGAAGAATAATCCAAATGTAAACGGATGCTAATGGAATACCGTTCTTTCTGTTGCAGGTAAGCATAACTCTCCATACATATTCGATCTGTTATCCAAGAAAGGAGGCACCGTTGGTGAGTTAAATCTATACAATCTCGTTAGCGAATACCTTAGCTAAGGAAGAATTTCATCGCCGTCCTCGCGATAACGCGACACTTCTTCTTATCCCCCCGTAATTTTTCCTGTTTTAATATTTTAATTCCTCGCAGGAATTCCGATGGAAACGTGTTTCGAATATCTCGGAGGTCTTAAATGTCTGCAAATTCATTGCGAAAGCTGCGGATCTATCGCGTAGTTGGGATATTTCGTGCTTCGGACGAGACTCGAATATCTTCATTCCTCTCTCTCTCTCTCTCTCTCTCTCTCTCTCCCTTCTTCTCTTTCTCTCTCTCCTTTCGTGTCGCCACGCAACTAACGAAAACACAGAGAGACAGAGAGAGAGAGTGCGTTATTTTCAAAGTGGAACCGGGGAAAAGAATTCCTATTTACATCCATTTGTCGATAAAATTCATCCCATTGTACCATCCGCGAAACCGAGTTACACACCTAATGGAGTCCGTCCAAATGATATTTCCTTCCTGTTTACGAAAAAAAAAAAAAAAGAAGAGGAGGAGGAGGAGGAGAAGAGAAACAAAGGTCTCTTTAAAAAAAACGTTTATAATCCGAGAAACAGAAGTACCGTTTATCCCTTGAAAAACGATGCGACGTCCGGGTTAACCAATTTCATCCTCGGAGATCTAATTTCCTGCCGTCAAGATGCGTTACACGGGGACATCCGCGTTTCCTCTTTATAATACGGCTCGTTTCCCCCGCGTTGTAAACGCGTCACCCGGAATCGCGTCCTCGTTGTAAATCTCGCCGCATTCTTGCGCCGGGACCAATTTAAAGCGCGATTACTCGCCCCCCTCCTCTCCCTTCCCACGAAATATATCCGCGCGTCTGAATATTTTCATCCGTGAACGCAACCATCTCGATCAGGATGAACAACCCTGTGCGAATTTCTCTACGAAACGACGAGAGAGTATGGTGGAGTAGAAAGTAGAACGCGTGGATATTTGATCTTGAAGAATGATCATCTTCCCTTCTTTTGCATTCTTCTTATGGAATCGGCTTATGGAAGGCTCTTTCGTAATTTTGGATGGTGTTCCGATTGGACGACGTTGAAAAACGAACTCTTCCTCTCGAACGAGATTCTAAGGCATTATATATATCTCGAGATAAATTTCCAAAGAAATGTTGTCCAAGAAGGAGACAATAATAACGAAAAAGACGTTGATACGAAAACATGTATTAACACTTCTCGGTTTTACGTTCGTAAAATTGTCATCGCGCGCATACATACGATAAGGGAATTTACGATACGACGCGACAAGATTGAAACAGCGGGATTTTCAAATATTAACGTGGCTCGTGCGATTAGAGGATAGATTGGAAGATATCCCCGGGTTCTAACGCGACCATTCAACCGTGGTAACGTCACGAGCCGAGCCACGCCGCCATTAACATGCCATTACGGTTCATTAATGATAATCGGCATCGTTTCCTTTGAGAAGTCCCGAAGGCATCTCCTCGAAGCAAAGGCAACGGAAATAATCGGTGTAAATTCGCGCTTGCCATCTCGCATGATTAGCATGCGCGTCTCCTTCAACGATTATCCCTCTGTACGGTTCCAAATGCGGATACGTTTCGTAGCTCGAAGCGATCGGAATCGAGCGCGAGGCGTGGCCGTATCTCCCTTCTCTCTCGTTCTCCTTTCAAAAAAAAAAGAAGAAAAATAAAAATAAAACGCGACAGCGCAACACGAGGGAAACCAAATTGAATATTTAAACGGGGGGTTCGAGAGTTACACGTGTGCGTTTCGCGTTCCAGTAATTTCACGTCCGGACCACGGATATGCGATTAAAGTCTGCATTGCCGTGTGCATTTGATACATCGATCTCGGGACGAAAGTTATATTCGCCACGCCCTGTGCAATACTCGCGTGCCACTTTCTTCTCATTTGTTAATGACGTTGGACTTGGCCGGAATTCGAATCCCCTTTTCACTGTCATCCGCGTTCCCCGAGGAGATAATCGAGAGAGAGAGGGATGACTCGCGCTCACAAGCATACAAACCCCGCTCTTTGGATATTTTCTTGTCGAGGAGAAGAAATTGGGTTATATCCCAATCCCCGAAGATCTGCATTAAAGTTGATCATCCCCCTTCTTTTAGATGATTGCAAGCATATAAAACGCGAGCAGAAAAAGTAAAGGGTGCGTCTTGAAATCGTTTTCGACCAAAATTGCCTCCGATTTTTTAATTTTTTCGAGCTCTGCGAGAGAAAAGATGGAAGGAATGGAATATCTTCGAATCGTTACTCCTAGCGAGAATACGAATGGCATCTATTTCCAAATTCTCCAGAAGAAGGAAATATTCATTTCTGCACGCGGTAATCGGATCGACGAGGAACGTCATCCTTTTTTTAAATAACCGTTTTTACGAAATGAATCGAAGAATCGCGTTGAATTCCATTCGAATTCGATTCGAAGTTTACGGCGGTTGCAAAAGATCGAGGCGATAAAGCGAGAATTCTCAGCGGCGCGCGAGGTTTCGCGTTAAAACACGTACGATTAATTGGAGCGCGGAAACGCGGGACTCGTCCACTTTGTACGGTCTCTTTGAATTTAACTTACTACTTACCTGCGCCACTCGACGTAATGACCGTTCCACTTACGCCGGTTCCGCGTTACTTGGTGTCGGTTCGACGTCGTTTCTCGCTCCTCTCGGCGGTATCGTTGATGAACACACAGATCTCGCATCTGTGCAGCCGCACCGGTCGTGGAAATTGGGTCACGATTTCACGTGTCTCCACGTGTCTGAACGTTTAAGAAGCGACCGAGGTTAAAAAACGGCCGCCGTTTCCGCGAAACGCTCGCGTCTCTCTCTTTGAATCTCATCATCCTGTTTCCAAGTTTGGTGAAAACTCGTGCCGACGAGTACTCGTTCATGGAATATTGCATCGCACGCGTACACGTTTCTAATTATATCCTGGACAACGTAAGAAACCGTGCAAGAAGGAAAAAGAAAAAAAAGGTGCGAATAATTCACACGGAGACGTTGAACCGGAGAAGAGGGGAAGAAAGAAGGGAGGTTGCAGATGCACGTACCGTTTTTCAAGAAAGAAAAGCTTACCCTGGCCGAGGCACGCGGCTAGAGAATAACGAGCTCGCGCGTCAAACCGTGGAAACGTAAGATAAATTCCTGCTGGTGGTCTCCTTAAATTCAATGTAACACTTACCTGCATCCCGCGTCATAATGGCTGCTCCAATTACGCGAATTCCACGTTGCGCTTCGCGCCTCTCTGACGACGGCTCGGCGTTAATGCGCCGTTAATACGCGGGCAGACCAGCCTCCTCTGCGCGCCTTATATTCTCCGCCAGGCACTTTCATCCCTCTAAGAACCGGCTGGAACGCGCTGTGTGCATCGTGCGCTACCTTCGTGGTCGGTGCAAAGAAACCTTGACAGACGTAGCTGCTCGTTTCTCGCGAAGAAAACTACGGCCTCGCCATCTAATTGTTTTAATGACTCCGCTTTCCTCGTGAGCTATTCTCTATTTCTTTCCCTCTCTCGAGAGAGAGATATTTTCTCTCTCTTACCTTTTCTCAACCCCTTTTCCTCCTCCTCTTGTCCCCATACTTTCGTTCTCTCTCGTTTCCTCTATCTTGTCTTTATCGTCTTTTACTTTAGCCGTAGAATGTTAGGTAGACTTGGTAGTTGGTTGGCAAGTACTCGTTCGCGGTCGGTCGATTTCTCGGTCTAATTATCGGTATACCTCCAGCTATTTCTTTCTCTCAGCAGCTTCTCGCGAATCGTTCCACTCGTTTCAACAACGTCTTAATTAGGATTTCATTAGCTCGTGCTACGGTCAAGCGGCTCTCCTTCACCGTGTCTCTCCGTCTTTTTCAGTCCTCTCGGTCTCCGTGCTCGCCAGAGCTCGACCTCGAACGAATCGCCCGCTTTTTTTCTTTCTTTCTTTTTTAGTATCGAATTATTCGATAGGGGATTCGTGCAAGAACAGGGTGCATTTTGACACGCCTGTTTTTCGCGAGGAACGATGAAGAATTGAGAAACGTGTCTTCATTCGATACAAAATTGATGGTCACGATCCATGGTTTCTTTGAAACTCTCCCGATTCTTTTCAACCTCCATCGCTCGATCGGATGATCCTGTTATCCGTTGCCAAGTCTCGTCCATGCTTCCCATATACAACCAGAATTTCCTTCTTTCGTCTCGAGAATTTTTTTTCATACAATTCGTTCAACCGAATTCCATCCGGATGAAACCTGTGAGAACTCGATCGCTTCGAAAAATAGAATCGAATCTTCGAATATTACAGCAATCGAAAAACGAGTAGAAGAATGTTACTAATTTCCAAGACGTTACAAAAATTCTATTTCCTATAATTCCAAGTTTCCACCAAATTTCCAATTTCCTCTCGCAACGATTCGAAAAACACGTTTCTCTCTTCAAAACTCTCTCGAGTTTCACTTTTTCCCAAGAATCGATACCGAACCCTTCACCCATGCAATAATTCACCGCATCTCCGCGCAACTAATGCGTAGAGGTAATCCTCGAAGCGGATAAATCGGGCGGCGTCGAGTTTGGAACCGCGCTTCCTGTCCCCGCACAAAAAAGCCGAGGCATCGACGAGGTTACCACCTTCGGGATCGGCCTATTATACCCGCGTAATCCTCGCCGCCCTGTAACACACTCGCTTCTCCTCTCGCTCTGCCCTTTTCACCGCCGCCTCGAAACGCAGAGAGCGCCCCACAAACCCCGCGCTTGAGAGAGAATCTTTTTCTTTTCGCGGACGAAAGCCCCCCCCTTCCCCCACTTTTGGTCCGGCGGAGAGGATTAGAGTCGTCCACGGGTGTCGAAACTAAGCTCCTCCGCTCCTGATACGGGATTATACACACGGTTGAAATATCGCGCCACGTATCCGTTTCAACCGTGTTCACGGATCTCGGCTCACGTCTCCGCTTTATATGTGTATATATATACACACACACACACATTCTTTAGCCTGCTGAAAACGAGCCAAACCGTTCATGATAATCTTTCAGCGTGGAAATATGGGATGATAGAATAGCCGGCGCAAAGTCTGCCAATCTTGTTGGTCACGGTGGGGTAAACGATTCGCTCTCTATGGAATTTCGATAATTCATGGGAAAGCGATACGTTGGGCATCGTCTTCGTGCGCCTTGATACGTTTATGATGATGTACGAGAATAAGACCGCGAATTCGATATTTGGAAAACCATCCGAAACTTTGGATCCACCGTTGAAGAAGATTCGAAAATCTTTTTCGCGGCGAATGAATCGTCTATCAAATTAACCAGTCTTAAAAGAATTCACGACACGTGAAAAAAAATCACGAGTACACGTTTTATGATGATGTACGTGTATAAACGAGAATAAGATATTTAGCTTCATCGTTAAAGAAGATTCGAAAATTTTTCGCGATAAATGAATCGTCCATCAAATTAACCGATCTTAAACGAATTCACGACACGTGAAAAAAAATCACGAGCACATGTTTTATGATGATGTACATGTATAAACGAGAATAAGATATTTGGCTCCATCGTTGGAGAAGATTTGAAAATTTTTCGCGATAAATGAATCGTCCATCAAATTAACCGATCTTAGAAGAATTCACGACACGTGAAAAAAAATCATGAGCACACGTTTTATGATGATGTACGTGTATAAACGAGAATAAGATATTTGGCTCCATCGTTGAAGAAGATTTGAAAATTTTTCGCGATAAATGAATCGTCCATCAAATTAACCCCTCGTCTTAGAAGAATTCACATAAAAAAAATCACGAGCATCTCGCGCATACGCTCCATTCCACCCCTCTGAGAGGAGCCTCTTCTTCTCTAAGACATTATCATATCCTTGGATGGGAGCTAGGGGTCAAAGCGGAAACCCGATCAAAGGGAGAGACAGAGAGAGAGGGGGTTGGCGCATTGTCGAGGCACTAGTTTTCCGTGGTGCGCATTTCGCAGTTCCGTGGCGAGTGTCGCGCGTGTTCAATATCAACATCGTGCATTGTGCATCGAAGCCACCCCACGTCGGATACGCGCAGGCATCCCTCCCAGGATACACACGTGTTTACAAAAGGAGTGGCGCGGCGAGAGGGCTGTCTTCCTCCTCCAGACAGAGTTGGTATTGTGCGCCGGCTTATACTTATGTAACGCGAGACACGGTGTCAGGGCCTTCATTCTATAGCGGCGCTTAAAACCGACCGGATCGAGACCCAGCTGCCGCCATTGAACGCCATGGTAGATCGGGAACGCGCCAAAGGCCGAGAAAGTATCAGCCGCGTGCAAACTTTCTCAGAGATTTTTGATCCGCGTTCTTGACGCACGGTGTGAATAAAACATTGAACGATATTTAGGAAAAATATAGGGCAGGCAGGTTTGAAAGTTATATAATCAAAGGATTCGTAAGAAGAAATTTCAAATTATAAAATAGTTTGGATTTTGAACCTTCGTGATAGTATTTAAAAATTGTTCCATCCGTTGTGAAAGAATATCGAAAATTTGTGGCTGAACAAACGTACGCAAACCTTCTAAATCATTCGTACATTTCGTAATATATTTATTATAGCATTCGAATACTTTTCTCGCAGTATTTCTCGGTACGTATAGGAACCGGCGTTGGATTTATTTATAGATTAAAACGGGTTGTGTGTAAAAGACGTGTGTAATGAATGTTTAAACGTTTCTCTAGCGGAGATTTGCCGCTAAATGTGTTGAATTATAGCGGTGATGGATAAAAGATGAAAGTTAATGGGCTTAACGTGTTGTTCTGCTCGCGATGTATCTCGCTTCGAGAGGGAGGGAAACGAAGGGGAAGAAGGATGATATTTTTGCCGGAGTCGGTAAAACGACCGCAATTAGGCCGGCCATGGAGATTCGTTAACCAGCCACGGTAACGACCGTGGTGTTTGCATTGCTAAGAGTCACTTAAAGCTAGCCGGTGTTTCGTGAAATTTTGAAATTATCGAGCCAAGCGAATTTTTCACCCGAAGCAAATTTATGTTAATCCACCCCGGGCAAAAAGTTTTTCCCTTTTTTCTTTTTTTCGTAAAAAACTTTACGCGGCCGATCCTCGTTCAACGTCACGAATTTAATTTTATTATTACCCACACTCCCTCCAATCCCAAATGTGTACTCGCGTATACTCGATCAGAAAGAAACAAGGTACACTCTCACCTGTAAATCATTCGATTCTTGAAATCTTGATTCTTATATCTACCACTTTAATCGCGTTTGAGAGACTTTTTTCGTCGCCAGATTGAAAACGATTGCTTTCCATTTGTTCGATTACTCACGTAATTATCGCGTGGATCTGAATCGAAAAAAATCGAAGGATGGCAGACATCGATTTTAATACATTTTCCAAACGTTTCCCAACCACGATCATTACAAAGATATAACTTCGTAACGTGATTAATAAGATCGGTAAGAAAGTCCAGTTACTTATGGATGAAAGTGTACGCTCCCTGTGGAATAAGAGAGAACTCGAGGAAGGAATTGGAAGGAATTTCCGCGTTTCGTCCCGCCCTAAACGCATAAAAACTGAAGCAGCCCCTTTTCAAATTGTAACCGCGCCCTTTGTTCCTTTCTCTCGTTCCTCTCCCCTCGCGTTTTTCAAAGCTTGGAAAATCAGCGGGCGAAGGCAGCCCAGTAGTTCCTCGGCGGTAATATTTCCGGCCGGGCCATTCAGATTTTAATCAAGTCCGCCTGTCAGCGCGCCGGAAAAAGGAAACTTATGCTCGCAACGATGGTGTGGAGAGAACTCTCGCTATCGGAGAATTCATTTGATACGATAACTTTTTAATTCGATGGAAGGATTCTCACGCCACGAAACACGTCTTCGATTCATCTTGGATCGCGCGATTCAAAGGCTCGATTAATCTTTGCTCGATCTAGTTGCTCGTTCCATCGATTGATCGAACGAGAGAGAAATTTTACGTTGGATAAATCTTACGTTTCTGATTCTATGAGGAAGGAAGATCGTTATTGGAGGAAGAGGATGGTTTGAATTTGCAGAGGAAATAATTGTTAATTGTCCACGAGAATAATCCATCGAGGATAATCGGACAATTTTCGAAAAAATCAATTCTCTGTTAAAATCGATTGCTTCTTAATTTTCCATATAAGAATATAACACCGAAAAAAAATCTTCGTCCTCATCGCACGATCGAGATGTGCACATCGAGTGCCTTGACCCGAGTCACATCGATCGATCAAGCCTCGTTAACGCTAAACGAGACCAAATAAAACGAGAGAAATAGACGCGATGGAGTTCGATTGTTGGAATCGCGATCAGAGGAACCCGGTACCGTCCTATTTCCAGCTTAAATGGAAGTCGATTAAACGTAATTCGTTGTCCAAGGGGGGTCGAACTTCTTGGCCAGCAACAGGTCGGTGAAAAATACGCGAGACTTAATAACGCCTTCTCGAAACAAATAATAACAGAACGGTGGAATGACGCGATAAAAACACGCAACGATCGTGCGCGAAATCGCCTCTCGAACGCTCTCGAACATTAATAACGAGAGGAGTTTATCGGTCCCCGTGGGTGCGAGACGGGACCACCGGCTTTCGAATCCGGTTACGCGCCGTTGGAGTTATTTTAATTACCCCTCGTGCACCCATTAACGGAGGTTAATTCGAAATAACAATTTACCTATCGTCCAGATGCGCTCGAGATCGTGTGCGTCCCCTCCCAGTATTCGTTTTTCATATCGCGGTTAGCTTACGTTCCTTCCTCCCATTTTCTCGCTACCCTTCCCGTTTTTCGCTATTCGTGTCGCGGCCGGTAATTTGGTTTTTATCGCGAGTCTGCCATCGAAAGAAGAGAGAAGTTTTCGTCGAGGTGGACGGTCTCGTTCATGGCTCGTGTTCATGAATTTTATTAAGATTCGCGATAAAACGGCGTGGTATCCGCGTTACACCCCCTACACAGGGGAGGATATACGGGGAGGGGGTTAGTTGAAAAGGGAAGAATGTGAGGGAGACGGGAGGACGAGCGTGATTTTTAATCCAGGGGAAGGGACAACGAGAGGAGTGTAGGAGTTTTAAGGAGGTGAAAGGAAGGATTTTGAGAGGATTTAGATGATAGGTGCATAAAATAAAAAATGGGAAATACGAAATTCTGAAGTTTGGTTCAATTCGTTAGAAGAAGACGCTTCTTTCGTACAATTTTACACGAAATGGGGAGGATTTCTTCTTACTATCGCGCTAAACATTTCCATTAATGATATCACCCACGCGATTATGCGGTGATTGAAGTGATGTTTGAACACTTGTGAATAATTTATGACTCGTAAAATTCGATCTTGGGGACGAGAATGTTCCAATATTCGATTTTATTTTGTCACCGGTAAAAAATTTCTCGCGCCGTTTCTCGGTCAATTTCTCGATTCAAAAATTTCCCGGCTCTCTTAATTACTGCCACGGTGAAAATTCCCCGAATTGAAGCGAACCGAACTAGTGAAAATCCTGATACGAAACGAGTCGACGTATCCTCAGCGATTCTTGACACATTTCACGATTTTCCAACGTTGGTCGCCTATCTCTCTACCCTTCCCTCTATGAACTCCTCCTCTACTCTTCTCCTCCTCCCCCCTCGTTTCTCCTTTTTACCCCAAGCTACTGTTTCGCTTCTCTTTTTTCCTTTTTTCCTTTTTTTTTTTTTTTTTTTGTTCTCCGCCACCGGATTTAATCGAATAAATCCTTGACGTTAGTCCGGATTTCAGTCAAGCCGCTTTATTACGAGATTCCGCGGAATATATATCGCGGCGGACAAAGTGGCGTGCCGGTTTTTGCACGAAAAATATCGTGGCCGCTTCTCCGTTCCAATTACGGAACGCGATTTTAACCGCGCACACACGGAATTTACGCGGCGCGCAACCCCCGATACTTACGCTCGATCGCTTTGTTCCAGGAAAATGCATGCTGTGC
>NW_006263532.1:87130-95994 GCF_000469605.1 Apis dorsata | reverse complement strand
GAGAGAGAGAGAGAGAGAGAGAGAGAGAGAGAGAGAGAGAGAAAACTACGCGCTCGCGAGAAACGAATATCGAGGGCGAGATTTTAAAATCGTCCCTCAAATGGTAGTTTAATGGAATAAGGTATTACGAAACTGATCGATTTCGAATCGTTTTTTTTTTCTTTTTGTTTCTTCTCACGATCGTATATAGACGCAGAGAAAAGGTGGATTTGATCCTGAGAAGTTTCTCTGAATTGTTGAGACTTTTCTTTTTCAAAAATGGCTCTCATTTTTTATTATTAGATTTATTATTACAGTTTCAATCCTCAAAGGTATTTTTCGAAGCAAAATACCTGCCTTCGATTCCCCGGCGATTTTGCTTTTATCTCCTCCATGATTGTAAAACATGTTATTCGTGACAGTCTGATGGTTGTAACAATTTTTTTTCTTTTTCCTTTTTTTTTTTTTTTGAAAAAAAAACGACACTGTGATGATGCCTCGAGCAACGTATTCTTCTGCCATTTATTTATTTATTTATTTTTTTTTTGTTCCTCTTCCTAACAACAATAAAGAGAACCATAAAAAATACAACGTTTCGCGTAAACTCTATCAACAAATATAATTCAGTAATATTCTGAAAGTTGAGGGGGGGGGAAAAAAAACACCGGTATATTTGTGATCCAATTGAGATCAATACGAACGAATAAATGTATCTTCACGAATAATTGAACGTTTCTGATCGAATCTCAAATCGTAAAAATTACGATTAACGATTACTTATTCTTCCCGCTCATCTGCGAATTAATATTCAACCATAATTTCTCGCGCCCGATTGGACAAAGCAATTTGAGAAACGGGATATGCACAAACGCGATCGCGCTCGGTATCGCGTAAAATTAGCCCGAATAACACTGCAACGCCCGAGGAAATGGAATTAACCGAGACGAAAGCGTTTGGAGCGCGGCGGGCAAGAAACGATCGCCGCAAATTTCTATATTTATTTCGAGTGGCCACCTTGCGAAACGCTAATGATCGCTTTAAAACCGGTTCGCTTCTTCCAATGCTTCTTCGTAACACGCCGTAACACGCCGTCTTTATCATCTCGGATTATACAGTTCCGGGGTCAAAAAATTTCGGATCATTCGCGATCTCTCCAACATTTTCTTCTTCAATCTGTCTTCCATCGATCCGAGTGTTCGCAGAGATGTTCACTTCGCCTCTCTTGTTATTTTGTTATGAATGATTTTGATCGGAATTTATCCGAAATTTCGAATACATTCTTTCGAATATATTCTTAATAAAAAATATTACATCGATATTCGATATATGAATCGCGATATATGAAAACGAATTGAAAAAAGTCGCGAGTGATTTCAACCGGTCGTAGAAATTCTAATTCTTCTCCGCTCGTCTCTCGACTTTTTTTCCTCTCTTTTGCAACTCCGTTCCGTCGTGGAATTTTTTTTCCACTGTACGCTCACTTGTCGACCGGTTCGAGGATAATTAATAATACGTGAGTGGGATACGCGTGATGCGGTCGAAATTCCTTAAGCGACGTTCCACGTCTTTGAGCGTCTCGGGGATAGTCGGGGAGGGGGAAGGGGGAGGAATAAGTCGACGAGGCGAGGCATTGCAGAAGAAAATACGCGGCACGGCGGTGTATTCGCAGATTTATAACCCGAGCAAAAGGTGTCGCATGGGAGAGAATGAGTAATGATATATTTGCCCGCATGCGAGGCGTTTCGAGATCGTGAGGATACGCGAGGGTGTTGCTTGCGTTCCCGAAAACGTGTGGGCGAGGGAGTGGCAGATTTGCAGTAGATCTGCCGGTAGTTTGCTGGGAAACAACGTCGTATCTCTGATCGTCCCGTACCCCCGGATCCCTTAAATATATATATACGCCGAGAAACGCGTCGTCTTTCTGTGATTTACACTTCTGTGCTTCTTGTTTCTGCGCAATCGTTGATTATTTAAGTTGATCTTTTATTATTATTATTATTATTATTTTACCTCCGAATTTCTGTTCACAAATTTTCTATTCCAAGTTTAGAATTTCGTCGTTGATTTCTTCGAGAAAGAGAGACAGAGAGAGAGATATCTTTTATTTATAAGTCGTTAAAAATCGCGCAGAGCGTTTATTTTTAAGTTAATTTAATAGATCGTGGCAAGTAATAAAGAAACAAAAGAGGATTTTATAGGAGATATTTTGAAAAATATAATTCGGATTATTTTAATCATAATTCTGAAACTGTTTTATTCAGAATCGTTCGTATACATTTCTAAATTTATTCTATACATTCTGGATGGTATTTTTCACAAAATACAAAAGTCTTTGTGTTCGAGAAAGTCGATAAACGGGAGGACAGTCGATAAAGAGAGGAATAAGAGACAAGGAAATTCGCAAGATCGAAAGATGGATAGACAGAGGGTCGAAAGATACGTGTAATATTTAATCGGCAAACGAGTCCCTTTTTATCGGAGACTAGGAGATTAAACGGGGGATAGAAAGGAAGGGGAGGGTGTTGCAAAAGGTGTCTGTCGGAATGGATAATGATAATGCCTCGCGAAGCGCGATGGGCCTATTAAAATTGCAAAAGCCCTCTACAAGACTTGGACTTGTCTCACGAATTTTCCTACTCATATCTTCGCCCCTCCCCAATCGTCATCCCTTTGAACTTACGGAAGGCGAGGGATCTATCTTTCGCGAAGAATATTAACGCGGCACCCTCGTTGACCCGGAGAGTGTCGACCTTTCACCTGGTGCTCCAGTTAAGAATCGCGAAGACTGGCGCGAAATTCGAGCTTCGTGAAACGCGTTCGTACAGGCTATAAGGGCCTGATAAAGAAAGAAAAGAGAAAAGAAGAGACGAGAAAAATGCAGAGAGAGAGAGAGAGAGAGAGAGAGAGAAGAGGAGGGAAGACGAAGGAAAAGCTGAGGGGACGATATACAAATAATCCCGGGCTTCGTTGAAAGAAGGGAAAAACTGGAGTGTTTCATTTTACTAACAAAAACTTGGGCGAAGTAGCGAAGGAAAGAAAGTTTTTCCGCTGGTTGGATCTTCTTTGTATCATCCGGCATGCTGCGAAGACGTTTCATCGTGTCCTCGAGTAAATTCCTCCCTCCTGCTATAAATTTGAGAATTTAACAAGAATTACATTTTTATCCCTCCGTGATTGTTTCGATCTCGCTTAAAAGAAAACTTATGTAATAGATTTGAATTACACAGTCTCTTTTCTTCTCTCGTTACGAGCGTAAAAATATTCCCTTAATTTAATCGATTGGGACGAACACGTATTGAACACGTTTCACACGTTCTTCCTAATCATTCAAATTCTGATCGTACAGTTAAATTCTCACAAATTGAGAATTGCTAGAGAATTTAAAGATCAAAATAAAAATCATCCTTCAGATATACATAATTTAATACGCCATTTTTTTAAAAAATAAAGGTCTAAATAATACTTTTACACGAGCAAGAACAGCAACATGTTTCACTTGGAAAAACCTTTACATATATATATATATATATATATATATATATATACCTTCCGTCTTCTTCCTCGTTTCAATCCATATCCCAACACAATATGGTAGCGAATAATTTAGAGGCATGTGCCTAGGAGGATGCTTTTAAAGGACTCGGACACGGCAGATGTTTGGCCGCACGGTCGACCGATCTCGAGTAAGGAACGTGAAAACCGAAAACCGGGTAAATACGCGGCTACCGTACACAAAAGGGAGACAATTTTGCCAACGTGGAGCGTGAAAGATCCGGGGTAAATACTAGGAATTGTTCCCTCGTCAAACCGCATGAATAAATAATAATGCGCCTTGTGGGGGTATATGTATATCCTACCCCCCCCCTTCAGCCATCCAAGAACCACGTCGAAAACGAGCATATAAATATTTCTATTAGAACCTCCTTAAAACGATCCTTCCTCCCCCTCCCTTCCCCCTCCCATTCAACCGTCCATGGGCGCACGCACAAGTGTACAGAACCGTGCACAACCACACACAGGCCTCTTTTAAACGATCCTCCGAGTGGCAGGTCTAACACCGCTTTATTCGCCGCGCTTTGCTCGGTTCCTGGCATTTATCGAAGGGGTTCGAGGGTAACGGGAATACCGATCACAACAACATCAGGCAGTTGGGCCCTTCGGCTAACTTATAACGTAGGTTATAAACGGGGCCACGGGTTATCTCGCTTTTTTTTTTTTTTTTTTTTAAGCATCCTCTCGGTTGTTCTCTCGGAAGAAAGAGTTGACCCGGCGCATTCCTGTACGGATGGGTTTCCAGGACGGTTAGGTGGAGGAAAAAGGCATCGACGTGCCGGGCACAATAAACGCCCAACGTCGGACAGGTTCACCTATTACGCTCGATGGGCTAAGCCACGTTTAATGCACTTCCGCCGCCCGTGGAATCTTCGATCGGTTATTTTGTATGCGCGATGCACCCGATCCCCTGATCCCTTCATCCTCCAGCCGCGCATTCACCTCTTGAACGATCGTCGAAGGAGAGAGAGAGAAAGAGAGAGAGAGAGAGGAGTATTCGTGCCCTTCCATTTCCTCTATACACGCTCTTAATGTCCCTTTGAACCTTCGGTCGATTACCTAACCCCAAAACGTTTTAATATTTCTCTCTGTCTGTAGGCAAACGCGTAAGAGTCTCTCGCGTCTATTTGATTGTGCACGTGGATTGTCGTTCGACGAGGAAATCTTTCGCGTAGTAGAAGGTAGAGTAGAAGGTTTGCGATGTGTCAAGGTGTGGAGAGGGGAGCGGATGTGGAAGCGTTATTCGAAGGTATATATTATTTCGGAACGATGGGGAAACGAATGATAAATTTCGTGTCTCTTTCTCGATGGTATGGTATATTTTGGAAATGTGTATATTCAAAATGTTTTGTGAATATATATTTTGTGTAGACGGTTTGGATGGAAAGATGATAGGGAATTTAAAAGGGGGAGGAATATTTATGGAAGGTAAAAAAGATTTTCCTAAATAGAATAGAAAATCTTGGTAACAATTTACATATATTAACTTTCAAAGAATTCCTTTTTTCCTTTTTTCTTTGTTATTATTATTATAATTTTCCACTTTGCATCTCTTTGGAAGATTCTATTTTTCGCTCCGTGATTCTGCATTGATTTACTTGCATAACACTGAACCTGACCGGGGCTGGCTTTAAATTCCGACCGGATAATTTAGAAAAGATTGTCTTACATAGGATGAGAATAAATTAAGAAATAATTTTTCTTAATTTAGCGGGAAATTTTTTTGTTTAAATTCTCATTTTCCGGAGAATCGTATATTCGAACGCGTTACACACATCCGGCAAGGAATTATCCAGGCACGTGTGTATAAATTCTCAATTCAATTTAATTTTTCCCCGGAAAAAGAGAATTTTTAAACAAATTTTATTCCTTCTTTTTCTTTTTTCTTTTTTTTTAAATATTCGGACCAAATTCATTTTCAAACGAACGTTTAAAACAAAACCAAATCTTTTCGATCACGTCTAATAATATTTATCCATATTCGAGCATCGCCTACATTTCAAAGTGAACGCGTCTCTCCTCTATATACCCTCCCCTGTATCCTGCGTTTCTAAAATTACTTTTCCCTCCGCTTTTACACTTCAGCTTCGACACACATCCACGGAACTTTTTCATCGTTGCAACAAAGGATTCTCGGTTACGCGCACCTAAGACCTTTGACCGTTCCCCCATAGACGGATCTTTGACATATAACTTTTAAGAAAAGATAGGATCGGCTGTAACTCGATGCCTTTTTTACAGCAGAACGGAAGTTCTTTCGATATAAAGCCAACGGTTCTTCGGTTGGAGAGACGAGATCGCGGATGGCTCTATTCTTCTCTTGCAACTAACCACCTCTATATATATATGCGAACGAAATTTCGCGAAAAAAATACAGGGAATTTTCCACGAGGAAAGGAATTTTTAACGCGAAAAAATTCCTTCTTTTCTCGGCGCCGTTAAAAACTTTTTGGACCCGCGTTGATGGTCGTTTTGTGGTGCGACTCGAAGGGGCAGGGAGGAAGGAAGAAATCGAGTGTTTCGCGACTCGAGTTACTCGAAGCGTGGCAGAATTGATCTCGACGTTTATTTATCGGCCGCGGAACGGTGAATTTCTGACGAGCACAAATTGCACGCTCCACGCGAATGGATTAATTGATCGTCGCAGAGCAGCAACCAGAGGTGATTCGTCATGTTCCACGTTGTATTCTCCATCTTTCCATTTCCATTAAGTAATTTCCCCGTACCTAGTGGAATTCGCGGGGTTTCCGTCTCTCGAGTTCCCAGATCACAACCTTCTCCACCGAGGATCTTTTATCCTCTCCTCCCTCCTTCGTTTCAACTTTTTCAACGTCGCCCGGACGCACTCTGGCGAATCCTTTTTCTTAATTTAACTTACTTGCCAGGTTAAACAATTTCCGGTTCGGACCGATAAGTGATTCAATGCGGTCCGTTTAAATTTACAGAAAAGTCTATCACGCTTGGCACACATGAAACTTTAATGCCGTTTTCGAGAGACGCTCTAGTATCTATCCATCGAGAAGATGGTAACCCTCGTTAGAAATTCATGACTATCGATGCGAGTCAGAGTTCGAAAGAAGACGTTCCGACATTCCTCTTCAAACGTCCCGTGTACGTATAACCATTCGTACATATAACCTATCAGACGTACAACAATACAGGAATTTGCAAACGGTACTTTTCCCTTAGCGTGGAGGAAACGAGGGAGGAGATCGTTGATGGAAGCAACAAGGATGATTTCAACTCGATCGAGCCAGTTACCTCGCCCCCTCACCCTCCCGTTTATTGGACGGAATCCTCTTTCGATCCTTTCTCTTACTCCCTCGATGAGATTTCCTTTCTCCTTCGGTCGAAAGCGAAGAGAATCGTTTTATAGGTCAAAACCTATAGTTCGAAACGAGGGGTCTCCTTGGGGAGGGGTGTCCTCGCGGATCGATCTAACCGCGGACGTATAGAGCGTCGCAGTCGCTCGATTGCGCCAATCGACGCACGATATCTCTCGTCTCGTTCCCGGCCCAACGTTTCCAGGAATTATGGTCGAAGATTAACGCGAGCGGTGTTGGCACACCTGCTCCATCCAACTCTTGCACTCTGGTTTGTCGTGTGTACGCGCTGCTGCACGCTCACATCCGGATCGGGCAAACACGCGTGCGACACGGCTAATGAATCGTGCATTATTTCACGGTGAGAAGGAGGGGGGGAGGAGGACGGAATTGGAAGGAATTACCGGTCGAAAGTGCAATTAATCGTTAATCAGATGGATCCGAGCGCCAGACTCCTTCCTTCCAGACTTAATTGAAATTTGGTGTTAGGAGGATTATAGTATCGAACATCTTGGGGTGGAGGATGGGGGTCTGTATACTTGTACGAAATTAACTTGGGTAAACCGAGCGCTTTCGCTTATCGCGAGCCGGCTTCCATTCGATTTGTTTCTAAATTTAACTTCATCACTTTCAGCGAATATAGGAATGCGTCAACTATTTATTAGCGCGATCAGAATTACGTGATCGGGTTAGATTAAATTAATTTAAAATTATTTTCGAATTATTCTCGCACGCGTCAAATCATTTTCTTCCCGATCATATAATTGCTTGGACGCGCCTATTGGAAAGATCCAATATATCGTACACGCTTCGTCACTTACCAGCCAGTGGTATATAAGTGCCTTATAAAACGCACCAACACGAACACGAAACACGCGAAAAAGAATATACGAGGATGAATACGCGGATCGAGGGTGGGATCGAGCCTTGCGCTTGCGCTCCTTTAAAATAATATTTTATCAGGATTATTGTCGATGGAAATGGTAAAACAGCTTACGCCTCGCACTCGAGCGAGCACAGAGGCATTATGCAAACCGAGTTCACCCCTTCGTCTTTCCATCTCCGCCCTTCGTTCCTCTCTCTCTCTCTCGAATCACCTATACGCGTCTTGCCGATCCTCGTGTGCCACCCCTCGTCACACGCGCCCTAATCTTCCCTTCTCTCTCCCTCTTCATCCCTTTTTTCGCCCATCGGGCTTCTCATTAGGGAAAAAAGATATCCTTCGACCGAGCGTATTTCAAGCGTTGTCTCTGAATTCCGAAAGGGAACGAATCGAACGAGTCTACTACCCCCCCATTGTCCTTCACCCCCTTCGTACGTTCTGCCCTGTAATTAACGCCGCGCACAATTAAGTATCAGTCTGTCTGCATACAAAAGAAAAAAAATCTCTTTTCCTGTCTACTCCCGATATTGCATCCTGCGATACAATTTTCAACGATTCCTTGCGAGGAGAAAATAATACACAATCGAAAATAATAGATTTTTTAACGATTAATCACGGTCAGAAATTCATTTATACGAACCTGATCGAGTGGTATAACGTAATAATAACAGGGAGGAGTTCATCTAAGATACTTATTTTTAAATTGTTTTCTTCTTAATCTCGATTCTTGGCGGGAATATATATATATATATATATATACCGTGGAAATAGAAAGGGAGAAAGAGTTCATTAGGGAGAGACTTCGCTCGAGGCTCGAAAGGGGAAGAGAGAAAAAATCGAGAATATCTATTATACCGTTTCACGGGCAAAGAGAGGCGAAAACGAGCGCTCGTCTATCCAAAGAAGTTGGTCCCAACATCGCTGACATTTTCACCCTTGCGATTTCTATCTTTCCTCTCCCTAAGTTCTTTTGCGTTAAATCCTTTTCCTCCCTTTTTCACCGTACGCCACGCCATCGAGGTGACACGGGTATCCTCGTTAGGAAAGAAGCTAACAGTCGCACCGTTCACCCAGAACTGTCGTCATAGTAACGGGGAGGCTATCCACCGATGCGCCGGGGGCAGGTG
>NW_006263532.1:82381-86806 GCF_000469605.1 Apis dorsata | reverse complement strand
TATATATATATATATATGTTATACACACGCACACACGTACGAACATACATTCTTACTCCACGTGTATTTATCACCTCGTTGACAATCCATCCTCACGAGCAGAGGTCGCCGCCAACTGGTCGAAAACTGGGTTACCACGCGTCCGAATATCTTCGAGTCCCACCGAATTTTCGCGCTTATTGATCCCGCTCCATCTTTCTTCCTCTGCCTCGTCACACACTCTGTCACACATGTTCACGTCCTACATGTTTTCCTTCCTCTCTTTTCCAGCTGACACGGAAACGACTGTGTGTGACCCTCTTGTTATATGCGCGACGAGCGGCAGTTACTTTGATGTCGGCGCCCGTGGTTTCGCTGATGCGCGCCCGTAAAAGCTCGCCTTTGACGATGCAGATAGAGAAGTAGCAAGAGTCAGAGACACGGCGAGATAGAGGAGAGAAGTTAGAAGAGGAGGGGAATGGTGGTGGTTCTTTCCGCGAAGAAGAAGAGAACGATGTAACGAGATCGAGTTAGAGCCGCGACATTGAATTGCCCTCGATTTCCCCTCAAATTTCTCCAAGTCGAAGTCGATCGACGAACTTTCGCCGAGGGAAAAGACGATATACCGTCTTCCCTTCCCTTCCTCTCTTTCATTTTCTCTCTCTCTCTCTTCTTGGATTTGTAGTTTGTAGGTATTGTCTCATCGGCGAAAGAAGATCGAACGTATTAATCAATTCCTTTGGATCGTGAACGGATTCTATTGGCTCTCGTTGATCAAGCTGTATAAGTGGATTAACTTATTTGAATGAATTTGGCAGAGAGGGATCGGTCAAAAGTAGCGGTTTAACCGACTCTTTCCCGTCTGATCCAACTGTGAAGTTTTTAAGACTCGGATAAAAAGTGGAAATGGAGTTGTCAGTTGCGTAAATCGATGCAAATAAAACGGTATGTCAATCAAGTAAACGCAATCAAGTCGAATTGAATTAATAATATTAATATCAAGAGAATTTAGTTGGAATTTGAATAGTAAGGGTGTATATATAGTAAACTTTTTTGTCGAGCACGAAAGTTCCACCATGTTTAAAAAAATGGTGTTTTGACGTGTGTGAATCATAACTTTTAAGGTTCGATCGTTGGCTCAAAGTGATCAAACGAGACGTGTTATTACAACATTTACACCGTTTGACCAGGTTTCGAACCGTTACCATCTTTTTTTTTCCCCCCTTTTTCGAAAAAATTTCCATCCCGCGCAAAAATTGCGGTACACGATTTTTCCAAGTTTCCTCTCTGTTATTTTTTTCCTTTTTTTTTTTTTTTTTTTTTTGCGCGCGTGGATTTACAAGCTTTTGAAAATTGGTCGCGTGTACACAATCGTCTGAGCGACCGCAGGAATTACATACGCGGCTCCTACCTACCTATCGGTCCGCCATCAAATATTGATTTTCCTTCACGAGTATGACAATGATTCGCCGTCACCGTGGACTTGTCTTTTGACAAAAGTTCAGCGAACATCGGACTCCCGTGCAAACAGAAAAAGGGCCCCGTGTTTCACGGTCGAGCGCGAGGAAACGATGACTCGAGGGGGGATGGTTGGGGACGAGGCTCCCGGATGAATTCGAAACGAGCCTCACGATTCTTGTTTGCTAGAGGAGGAAGGGTCCGGGGATCGTCTCCGGGAGTGTTTTGTAAAGAAATATCGACGGATGGGGAGGCAAGCCGAGGGGCAGGGGGGAGAGCATCTTCCAAGCTGCGGCGTCATAATGATGGAACTTCTTCCATCAGGTAAAACCTTAGTAAATCTCTCGTTCAACTTCGTCCATTTTATGAGACAGCTATATATATATGTGTGTGTGTGTGTATTGAAGTAGTCGAACGACACACACGAAGCTTCTCTTCCGGAGGAAATCAATGGGAACATATTTTCCTTTATCCGATGGATCGAGTTCTTAAAGAGGAAGATCTGGCTCGAGTTCCTTTTCTCGACGACGATCCTCCCGGGGCTTTATTGCAAATTGGGCGAAGATATCTGGGAAAAATATATCGCGGCCACCCCCTCCCTCCGCCCTCGCGCGTTGGAACGATTCTTGCCTTTTCACGCGAGCCCCCATCGAAATCGAGGGATCTATTTAAGTTCGAGGAAACCAGATACGGAAATCCTTTCCCCCCGGTACCCCTTCGCTCCGTAGCGCCTAGGCGTCGTCGTCTCCCTCTCTTGAACGTTCAATCAGACGGTGCCGGTGTCTGAAATGACTTTATCGCTAATTCATTTAACTTGGACCGCATCCTCTTAGGGTTGAAATTTCTCTGCCGCCTAGGGAAGTGGAGATCAACGGCAGCCCTCCCCCTTGCGATACCTCGGTTAATTAGATGTGACTACACAAAAGAGAGAATGGGGAGAAAGGCATAGAGAGAGAGAGAGAGAGAAAGAGAGGAGACAGAGAGGAGACAGAGAAGGAACGAGTTGCGCGCCGTTAAACAGCCCGAAGCTGAGATTCCAAGCGGTTACTTATCACAACGTGCCCTTCCATTTCCAAGAGCGAAGTCGCGCCGGACGACGCGAGAGAGAGAGAGAGAGAGGATCTCGCTTTAAATGGATTTCCACCTTGGCCCTACTTCCCATTAACCGCCTCGCATCCACGCTCGAATCGTCGAATGGAAAGATCGTGGAAACTTCTGCTTTTCAGAGACGTTCGCAGCGAAATTACCGTTTTAGAGCTTCCGTTTAAATAGTTTACCGGCACACCAGTCGGCCCCTTGCCCTCGCTAATGTCTAAGCTAATTAGATATAATTAGGAGCGGCGTACTTTTTTTTTTTCTTTTTAAAAGTACGCTGCAACTTGAGCGGTTGCAGACGAGGAAAATTTCCGTATCCGTATTTTTTCCTATTTTTTGCACACTGGAAGGGAGGAGGAGGAGAGGTTAATGGGGCCGCGGATTTTATCCCAATTATTCGACGAATCTTTGATCGTCGTTCAGGCCAAACCTCGCCGCCCGCTACGACGAAGACAGCCGGAAGCGGAGGATTCGCGTCGCTCGACGAATACTCGTCGCCGGTCGAACAGTCGACAGTTTAATGATCGATTTAAACGGATTTCCGGCATAGCCGCGCATTCAAATCTGCAGAATGCAATTAATGAACGCGCTTTGATCGATCTAACTGGATAATCTCGACCGCAATTTCACCGTCGCCCCCCCACCCCCTCGCCCTCGCACAGAATTCCTTCTCCTTGGCCGGCGCGATCGCGCGATTCGCACGCTCCCGCTCGTAATTGAGTTTCCTGGCCGAGGCCCGGAGGGCCAGGAATTGGCCAGGTTAAAACGAATTAGCGGGGGAACAGGGGCAAACGCCGGTTTACTCTCCCGCCCGTTTTGTCCCAATTCCCGATCCCGCCTTCTCAAGTATAATTGCCGGAAGCGGCGACGACCGTACATTGGAGCGCAAACACCGCTCGTAACCTCGGGCTCGTCGAGGGTTGCGCAGGGTTGAACTAGTCGTTCGTTTTTCTTTTTCTTTTTTTTTTTTTCGAACAGAGAAATGGAGAGAAAAATATATATATATATATATATATATACGTGGAAAAAGAGAGAAAGAGAGAGAGAGAGAAGGAAAGGAAGAACGAATCCGCGTGTCAGAAATTTATCGTTATTGCAGGATTATCGGTTATCCGTTTCCGTTGTTCAGCCACTTCGCGCCCGTTCCCATTTTCTGAAGTTTACCTTCGTTTATATCTCAGGAAAAAGGAAAAGAGGGAGAGAGAGAGAGAAAAAGATTCGTAGAATTTTATAGAAATACTCGAGAATACAAGGTTTTTTAATCTGGTTATTAGGTGTGATTATTACGAAATAATGAATAGATGAAAGGAATCGGGCTTTCTCAAAATTGGAAACCAAGTTTTTTAAATCGCAATTTGTATATGTTGCACATCGATACTATTAATTTAATTAATATATATATCCTCTTTAAAAACTTTTCCCCGTTGTATCATATATCTAAATTGAAGGATAGACGAGTCTATCCTTTATATCGAGTGTATCGATACACGCAACGCGTCTCGATAATAATGATTATCGCAACATTAATTAAACCTCTTGTACCTTAAAGGGGCCATGATGCAACGAGAGAGGGAGAGATGTGTACTTCGTATATCGAAGGTATACATAATGGTGCTCGTTACGCGTGTCATCAGCCACGCGTTCTCGTATTATTAATTAGACAGATTTTGCGATTAATATCGGGGGCGCACGTGTCGACCTCGCGCGATACACGTCCTTCCAAAATCCATCCTCGAGAATTCTCTCTCTCTCTCTGTTTCTCCCTCTCTTCGAAATTCGCTCGTATTTTTTTCGGTTATATAGGATAACGGCGAGCGCATCGATTGCGTCAGGACAGAAAGCACGAAATTGCGATTGGTGCCTGGGGTTATGATTTCGATTCTTTTTTCCCAC
>NW_006263532.1:76830-81924 GCF_000469605.1 Apis dorsata | reverse complement strand
CCCCGTCCTTCCCACCCACCCTTTTTCTCGTGCCCTCCCCGTGCACGAATCCACCGGCAAACATACATACGTACGCCGTACGAAATATCGTAAACCGGTAGCTTGCAATTTTCGCGGGTCGACAACGTCGCCCGAGGGATTAGCAATACAATCATCGACGCGCCAGAGATACTCTTTCGACGTGCCATCCTGATTTCGGATGTAAATCGCTCGTTACCACCGCGCTCGGGCCACGATTTGACGTTTCGATCCTCTTCGAGATGGCGAACGAAGTTGGGACGAGAAGGGAAAAGAGGGAGGGAAGAGGGTAAAAAAGAAGGAAATCGCGGAATCGGTCGCGAAATCAGGAGAGGAAGATTCCACGGGTCGAGGGGAGGAGGGATTCTTCGTTCCTTCCCTTTTCTCGGGCCTCGTATCGCTCGCCCCGATGAATTTTTCATCGGCAGCTTCCGTTAATGAGCGGCAAATTATTCTTGCAAGCTCCCGTATAAATACGATCTCCATGTTTAATGAATTTCATAATTACGCGGCTTCCTATTCGCCGTTGCTCGATCATCCTCGTCCGGTGTTAATGAGAAACACGATGCCGCGGCTGATAACGCGAATTTTACCAATTTTTAGCTCGGGCCTCCTCGATGATAATTGCGATGGGTGTATCCGATCTCCTCGAGAAACAGCATTTTCTTCTGAGCAGATTATTTAATTTGGATCCAAAGAGAAAGAGATATATATTTGAGATCGTAGGAGAAGGAAATACAATAAAAGGAAAGTATTAATTAATATTAAAAATCCTCGCTTTGTGTCTTTAAGAAGAATCTACGAAATACGTCCCTATATTTCGATTTCACGTCTATAATTAAGTTTGTGAAAAATTTGAAAACATCCAAATAATGATCTTACGTTCAGTTCGATGAAATTCGTGCGCATTTTTCATTCCGTATATCTCATTAAAATTTCATGGGAAAGAAAAAGAATGCGATAGAATAGAACGAGAGGGACAAGCACGCATAGATACCGATTTGATATCATTCATACGTCAACTTGTTAAACGAGCAACGATCCCAACACCCGGAAAGAATTACGGGAGCGTATCGAAGCTTCGAGCCGCGTGTAACGTTGCGTTACGTACAGTTTTGCGTTGCGGCTTGTTGTTGCGGCTTGTTGTTGCGGTTTCATGGGTTCGCCGATTATTAGGAAGGGGCCTCGATAGAAGGAGTTTCCATCCGCACGAAACGAACGTGCTCGTTTGTTTCTTAATTGTAATACGGGAAGCACATCACGGTATCTGCGGTGAAATTTCGTCTCGAAGGGGAGCGAGGCATGGGAAAAGAGACTCGAGGGAACGTGTTATTTCGTGTATTAACTCTCGTTGCTCGTGGCGTTTATTTTATGACAATTTGTTTCGCGTATGGGAACGTACAGGAATCGTGAGAGAAGACAGGAAATTTCAACGCGCGAAATGTATTTCAATTCTCGATCCATCCTTGATTTAAATTATCCTCGAATTTCGATTTTCGAATCGAGCTTATCTCGGATACGATTCTTTCGTTTTTAAGCAAGTATTTTCGATGGATCGTTCGTTGGCGATGAATTATATACGAAGAAGAATTTTTTTTTTCTAATCTTAAAATAAGAAAAATTTAAAAAAAAATCGGTTAAAGAGGAAAAATTTCTATCGACTGCGATTGAGCGATAATGATAAACTGAACGTGTCGACGAGTAAATTAATCAACATCGTAAATCTTAAATAACAAATGTTCGGCGGGGATACATTCGACCCTCGACGATGGATCGTCTTCCAACAATATCCATCCCCGGGAGAAGAAAAATTATATCCACGGAAGAGAAATTTAACGATGTAAATATTTCGATACGGATTACGCTGTTTATCCGTTATATCCATTAAGTGCACGAAGACCTCTTCCGATTTTCCAACGACTAGATGCTGCTCTACGCCCGTGGCATCATCCCCCTCCCTGATGGATGAAAAGTGGATCTCGCGAGAAGAAGAAGGAGAGAGAGAAAAGAAAAAAGAGGGGAAAGAAAGGGTTGAAAGTTCTCGCGCCGGATTAACCGGCGCATAAAATCGAGCATCATGGTTCCAGGTGGAAAACGGGGGTACGGTGTGTCCGGGGACATCGATCAATCGGTAAATTTTCGCGACGCGTGACATCCTAAGGCGTTTTTGCCCGGTGTCGGATATTGGATTTCCGTAGCCGTGTACCGTTGTGCATACCTCCGCGGAGGCTGATGGCTCTGGGATAAAGAATCCTCCAGGATGGATTGGATCGTTCCAGTAACACGTTGCGATTGATTTTCGGAACATGGCTTCGATCGTGGACGGACAGCAGACAAATTGGCTGAATTCAGTTCAAATTTTCCATCGATCCACCCCTCCCTTCTCTCTTACCCACTCTCTTATTTTTCCTTCCCAAAGACGTTGAAAGTGTATACTCGTATTCAGGGGGCGAAGTAAAAGTAAAAGATATTCCAGATTTTTAATTCGCGATTGGTGTAAATAAATGAGAAATCGTGTCGTTCAATCGGATCGTTCTAATTTATATACGCGTATGATAGATCGTTGAAAATTCGAAAAGAACACGCGAGCGTATTTCATCCGACTCACTTTGAAATAAGAACGCACGTAAGGTAACGATCGTTCATCATGCTCGTTGTGATTTATGAAATTATGCGTAGATATCCTCGATTTATTCAGTCGGCGAATAGCTCGTGTCGCGTGTCTTCGAACATAGCGAAGTCGTTAAAACTAGGAGTATTGATTAAGACAGGTCATCAAGAAAAGGATATCGCGAAATTTTCTTTTCGAATATAATATACGATGGTGGTTTCTAACGAGCCTTTTGAATGGAAAAGGAGGGGAAGTTGGAAATAATACGAGGATAAAATGTAAACCCCCGACGAGGGGTGAATCCTACTTTCGAAAACCGTGAGAGACAGAAAAAAATCCGGGATTAAAAGGGATGAGCTCCGAAAATGGTGCTTACAGGCGAACTTCAAATATTGGAGAGTGCTCTTACGGTTCGTGCCTTCGTATTCGGTGGGTGGAGACTACATCAAAGTTCTATCGTTCGCGTATAAATTTTCCAGATCGATCTTCCTTCTCCCCCAACTCGACTCGAAAATAGAATTCCTCTTTAAAACCGAACGTTTCGGATAACCGAGGCGTGTAATATTCCCCACGATTGTATTCCGATTCACCTGATTCGCGAGAACATTTCCAACGTTATCGGTTTCCATCGGGTACTTGGCCAATCGAAACACACGATATACCATAATATCGAAACGAAACAAACTTAAACTACGTTGCATACGAATTCCACGATCGATTTCCACTTTTTTGCATACCATTCGCCAATTCGCATGCGAAGGATCGTTCATCGTTCATCGTCGTGTATTCCATCCTTCGTAACACTTCGAATCTTCGAAAGAAAGATCGAAAAAAAAATCACATTCAGAAATCCACACTCGATGTATTAAACGTGATAAATCCTTCGTCCTTACACTTTTAGATCTTCGTGAAGCAAAGGTTTTCCGCTCGCGCACCGACGAATCGATCGATCGATCGATCCCCGGTTCAATTCATCCGGTTTTTCACGGACGCGAAACTCGACTCGTTCGCGTTTTCGACGAAACGCGTCGCTGGAAGACTTTTACCCAGCAGAGAGTATATTTTACCGAGGAGCGTATGCCGAGTCGTTTGTCACGCTCCTGGTGATTTACACAATTACGCGGAGTACTGTTTGCTAACAGGGTAGCTGGAACGCACATAGCGGTTGCGGACGCGATGGCCATGGGACCAAGCGTCGAGCCACTCTCGTCGAAAGAGCCTCGCGTTTTACCACCACCCTCCCTCTCCCCCGAATTCGTATTAGTTGCGAAGAGGATCGAGAGAAAGAGAGGAACCGTGCAGAGAGAGAGAGGAGGCAAATGAGCGAGAAGGGAGGTTACCTACGTAGCAATTAAGGTAATGTCGCCTTCGGCGGTCCGGTTTGCCTTCCTCTTCGTTTCCACGTCTATTTATCTAAAAACCGAACCTCTCCCGTCCAAACAGCTTCAACGGTTCGCTTTTAATATTAATTGAAATAATTGGGGAAACTGTTTTGCGAGGCAACCGCTACGATCAACAATTGTGTCGCGTTCAACTTTCCATTTCGGTTCGAATTCGGATTTCCAGGCCGAATTTGACACGCTCCACGTTTTTTAAACGCTTTTACTCTTGCGTTTCTCCACTTCGTTTCGGATAAAATGCCGAACGCGTCTGTACATCGATGGATTTCGTAGGTGGAAATGTTTCGTTTAGGAACGTTGTTTGTTCCAGCGAATGTTTCCATAGGGATAGAAATTTTTCCATTCCAGAGTTTGCAAATATTTTAAAAGGAAAAGGGGGAGTTTTCTTTTTTTATACGACTCACGCGTCTCTTTTCTTGCGATTTCTTCGTTGCGATATCTCGAGCGAAGTGAGTTAATTGGAAATTGCCGATCATAGTTCCAATCCCGTTTAATTCGTTCGTTCTTGCACAATTTCAAATTACGAGTTCACCAGCCACGGAGGAATAATCGGTGGAAAATGATAATTTCATTGTTAAACCCGTGGCTCATCGCTCGATCGATGCTACGGTTATAATCGGCGATTATGCACATTGCGCGGACGATTAATCGTTATTAGCCCGTTACAGGATCGCGATTTCCCTTGACCTTTGTTCCCTCGACACTGTAATCGTCGAGCAATTTCACTGACGCAACTTTTCGAATATATTAACCGGGTCGTCGAAGACATTTAAGCTTCGTCATTATTCGTCCCATCGCGCAAATTGTGCAAAACGAATCATCGACCATTTAGAATATCTTGATATTTTATTTATTAAAAAGTATCTTAGGCGTGAAAATTTAGATAAATTTATAATAATTTTTCTTTTACAGATAGATGTATATGTAGGAAAGCCATTATAATCTTTAATGCGATTATAAAATATCTTATATAAAATAATAATTCGATGAAAAATTCAATTTAATCTCGTTACAACTTTTCTCATCTTTCGTAAAGTAAAATTTTACAAAAGTTAAATTAAAATA